>NW_007086973.1:1640-6515 GCF_000164805.1 Carlito syrichta
ATAAGCATAGTTTAATCATTAATACTTACCCTGCTTGTGTTGTTGAGTTTAAAACATTAACATATATCTTGCTTGTGTGGTTTTGGCCTCCCTTGTGTGGTTTTGCCCTATATAAGAGGCATGCTGTGAAAATAAACTTGCTCTCTCTCGCTTTCACCTGTCTGGGAGAGAGTCCTCCCAGTCCTGCTGTTCTTTGTCTTTCTTTTCTCATTCCCTCCCCCACCTCAGGCCCTGCTCAGCAGAGGCTAAAACTCTGCAAGTGTTGTGAAGGGCTGCGTTTGGCTTCAGTGAATTTCTTTTAGATTCTTTCAATGCGTTTGCCCATTTCACCATAGGTGAGTTATGAGTGCACCTGCCCGCACCATGCTGAGTGTTCAGCAGTTTTTGGCCAAAAACGGCATGACCCCCATGCCCCACCCTCCCTATTCACCTAATCTCACCCTCAAGTGACTTCTTTTTGTTTCCCCAAATGAAAAAAGTCCTCAAAGGGAAATGTTTTGCCGATTTGGAAGAGGTGAAACAAAAAACAGCACAAGTACTAGAAGTCATCAAAATTTATGCATTAAAAAACTGTTTTGAACAGTGGAAAAAGTATCTTGATAGGTGTATTGCATCACATGAAGAATACTTTGAAGGTGACTGAAGTTTAAACATGTAAGGGTAAATACACAATTTTTTACAAATACATTCTGGTTTTGGGGCTACCCCCATCGTGTTTAACAGAAAATTTTCTAATAGAAAAGTAGAAACATGTGTGATCAATTTTAATAGACTATTTTGGGCCAGACGTGGTGTCTCAGCCTATTATT
The DNA here is from genome assembly GCF_000164805.1 of Carlito syrichta. Taxonomy (NCBI): domain Eukaryota; kingdom Metazoa; phylum Chordata; class Mammalia; order Primates; family Tarsiidae; genus Carlito; species Carlito syrichta. The sequence goes on from NW_007086973.1 coordinate 2,450, forward strand.
CCAGCACGTTGGGAGACCGAGACGAGGGGATTACCTGAGCCCAGGGCTTCGAGACCAACCTGGGCAACTTGGTGAGATTTATTGTCTCTACAATTAATCACAAAAAATTAGGTGTGGTGGCATGTGTCTGTAGTTCTAGCTACTTGGAAGACTGAGGCAGAAGGATCACCTAAGCCCAGCAGGTTGAGGCTGCAGTAGCCGTGAGTGTGCTGAGCCACATATAGCCAAAATATTATCATGTCAATATGTTGTCAGGAATCAATATGCAAATTACTGATGAGATAGTTTACATTCTTATTTTGTTGTTTCTTAAATCCAATGTTTGTTTTCCACTCAGCACATCTCCGTTCTGACTTACCACGTGTCATGTGTCCACGGTCACATGTGATGTGGCTGCCATAATGAACAGGACTGGCCTCTCTATCTGGTATTCTGTGATCTATGCCCCCACTGAGTTTTCCAACCTGCTTCCTGCACCTCCCCACGCAGGTGCTATGCTCCTAACCACATGAGCTCATCACCCCAAGGCAGGGCCCGCTGTTTTGTCACCCTGGGCCTTTGCATGCATGGTTTCCTCTGTCTTCTTCATTTGCACTCCTTAATTGTCTTTTTACACGCCGAGTGAAATATTCCCTGCCTTCTGCCAGGCAGACACTATTATCGTGCTTCCCTGTAATTATCACAGGCCTGTCCCCCACCACATTGTGAGTCCCTGGAGGGCAGGAGCAGGTCTCACTCAGGCCTCTGTGATTCTCACCCAGAAAGTTTTTGGGTAAGTTATTTTGGATTTGTTTTGTTTTTATTTTGACAACTGGATACTGTCACCTTGCTCTCTTAGACTGCTGAAGGTCAGGGACCCTGTTTGCTGAAGTTACTTAAACTCGTTTGATCTGTTTTCATAACTATAAAATGAGGGTGACAGTTATACCATCCACAGAAGGAGGCTGTAAAGATTCAGTGAGATTAGTAATAAGTACAAGCCATTATGATTAAAATGTGCTAAAGAAGGCAACCCTTAGGGACCCCTCCTGCTGCCAGGAACTTTCCTGTCCTCTCAATAAATTCCTGCTTTCTAAGCCTCAATTCCTCAACCAACTCATCTTTGACAAAGCCTCCATCCAACAATAGCCACTGGGGAGAGGAGAACCTATTCAGAAAATGGTGCTGGGGAAAATTGACTGACCACATGCAGAAGATTGAAACAGGACCCCTACCTATCACCATACACAAAAATTAACTCTAAATGGATCAAAGACCTAAACGTAAAATCTCAAACTATAAGAATCTTAGAAAGCACAGGAGACACCCTTATGGAAATTGGAACTGGGAACAAATTCCTATTCAGAACCCTAAAGGCCAATACCTTAAGAAATAAGATAGACAAGTGGGACCTCATCAAATTAACGAGCTTCTATAAAACAAAAGAAACCATCAAGACAGGGAAAAAATATTTGTCAACTGTATATCTGACAAAGGCCTAACATCTAGGATCTACAAGGAACTCAAATGTGCCGAAAGGAAAAAAGCAAACAACCCCCTTAAAAAGTGGGCAAAAGACCTGAATAGACACTTCTCAAAAGAAGATATACAGGCAGCCAACAGACACATGAAAAAGTGCTCAGCCTCACACATCATCAGAGAAATGCACATCAAAACCACATTAAGATACCACCTAACCCCTGTAAGAATGACCATCATTAATAAATCAAACAATGACAGATGCTGGCAAGGATGTGGAGAAAAAGGAACACTTCTACACTGCTGGTGGGAATGCAGACTAATGCAACCTCTTTGGAAGACAGTGTGGCGATTTCTGAAAGAATTAGAAATTGACCTTTCATATGACCCAGCAATTCCCCTCTTGGGAATATACCCAGTGGAACTCAAATTATTCTATGACAAAGATACCTGCACACATATGTTTGTTGCAATTCTATTCACAATAGCAAAAGCATAGAACCAACCGTGCTGTGCATCGAAGCTGGACTGGATTAAAAAAATGTGGTACATATAGACAATGGAATATTATGCAGTCGATGTTGGGAGCCGGCTGAGGAGGCCCGCCTGAGCGTTAGGGATCCAGGCAGGCTGTGGACCCTGAGACTACTAGGATGGCCCATTCCCTCTTCCCTTCTTTGCTGTTTGGCATGTCCCACTAGCAGGGACTTTGATGATCTAAGCATGAAGCTCTGAGAGTACGACAGGCATGACTTACTTTAGGAGTCCATTGTTCCCGTTTCTCACAGACTGCGGTTTCGGCTTTAAACTTAACATAATTCAAACTCAAGTCACACTTGGGAGCCTTTAATATGGTACAAGTTTCTTTATAAGATTTAAAAGTATATTTGATGCCGGACTCGGTGGCTCAGCCTGTTTTCCCGCGCCTTTGGGAGGCTGAGGTGAGTGGATTGCCTGAGCCCGGAGGTTCGAGACCCGCCTGGGCAGGCAAGACCTCATCTCTACAATAAATCAAAAAATCAGCTGGGCCTGGTAGCACATGACTATAATTCTGGCTACTTGGAAGGCTGAGGCAGAAAGATCGCCGGAGCCCAGCAGGTTGAGGCTGCGGTGGCCGGGAGCGGCCACTGCACTCCAGTCTGGGCGACAGAGTGAGACTCCAACTCAAATAAATAAATAAATAAATAATAAAAGTATATTTGTAGAATTAGTATATACATATAAAGTGCTGTTTCAATCTTAATAATAGAGTTAATTATCTAGAGTTACTAGAAACGGCCCAGCACAAACTTTGGGCTGGGCCACATTCCTTAGGAACTGGTTTGGGCTATAATTAAGAGTTTCTGTAGTGTAGGTAGTGAAGGACGATGGCGCCAGTGAGACTCGGTACCCTTTGAGGCCAAGAGATTTATTAGAGCAGTGGCTACAGGGAGAGGGAAGGAGGTCTGTAACCGCCTGGTGGGAAAAGGGAGTGAGAGAGGGAGGGCGAGAGAGAGGTCTGTATTTATCGGTTTTGGGAGGGGGCGGCCTGTGCTCTCTGAGCCTGGCCGTGCCAGCCAGAGCCATCTTAGGGTCTTTATTGGAGGGAGCTATGAGGGAGTATTCCTATAGGGAGATAATGTTTGTACATGAGTTTAAGTTTCACGCGCGCGCGGGGGAGGCAGGAATTTACGGCCTTTGTTGTCTTTGTTAGGTTCCCTAGTGTTGGCGCCATCTCGGGAGACATCTTTCTGGCTGTTCCCCAGCCTTTCATTCCCACCTTTTCTGTTTATTTGGGAGAGGGGCGTCATTATTCTTTCTGGTTGCTTCCTGCTGGATGTGGGCGTTGTGGGGTGAGGTGGGGGAAGGGCACAGAACCAGCCAGAACAGGGCCCAGAGATAAGCGCTGAAGGTGAAGATTTCTGAAGGCGAGAGTCTATAAAGGTCCCTTGTAGATGTAGAATGGCGACTTGTTCTGGCCACTCCTCTAGCGGGCACGAGGTTGGTAGCAGCCAGCTGTCTTGAAGCAGACTGTGGAGGTAGATAGAGAACCTGGAAGAGAACATATCTTAAAAGAAAAAATTAGATAAAAATTGGGTTGTTATGGGCTGTTATAACCCTGGATTTTATTGTAACGGGTTGATAGTTGTTAAGTAATTAAGACTGGTATGGGGTCGGAGGTGGTTCGGATGGAAGGGGCAAGTATGACTGTAATAGTAATTGGTTGACTGTTATTCGAGAGAGCTCTGCCAGGCGCTGTTAAAGAAACCTAAAAACACATGGAGCCGCTGACAAGAGGATAAATATAGCAATTAGTGGAGTTAGAACAGGAAGAGGCCACGTTAGGAGCTGGGGTTGCCACCACCCTGAGAATGGGCCTCCGATCGGGTCTTCTCTTCGTTTTTGGAGATTTTCTTGTAGTTGCTTAATTCTGTCCTTGACTATTCCTGATTTATTGGCATAGAAGCAACATTCCTCCTTAAGAAATAGGCATATTCCTCCCTCTTTTGCTGTTAGTAGGTCTAGTCCCCGTCGATTTTGGAGGACCATGTCAGCCAGGGAGTCTAGTTGTGTTTGTAAGTCTAGTACTGTGTCTGCCACCTGTTGTATGTCCTCGATCAGTTGGGAG
>NW_007086974.1:0-1539 GCF_000164805.1 Carlito syrichta
TTTTTTTTTTTTTTTTTTTTTTTTTTTTTAGTTGAAGTCTCACTCTGTTGCCCAGGCTGGAGGGCAGTGGCACACTCCCGGCCACCACAGCCTCCACCTGGTAGGCTCAGGCGATCCTTCCACCTCATCCTTCCAGCTAGAACTACAGGCATGTGCCACCACGCCTGGCTAATTTCTTGGTTTATTGTGGAGATGGGAGTCTCACCAAGTTGCCCGGGCTGGTCTTGAGCCGGTGGGCTCAGGCAGTCCTCTCACCTCAGCCTCCCAAAGTGCTGGGGTTACAGGCTGAGCCACCGAGCACAGCCAGAGTTTCTTTTCTCTTTTAAAATGTATTCTGGACACTAAACTGTCATGAGAGACATGATTTGCCCAAACTTTTTCCGATTTTGTGTGTTGTCTATTCAACATCTTGAAGGTGTCCTGTGAATTGCAAACATTTTTCATTTTGATTAAGTCAAAGTAATCTAAGTTTTTCTTTTGTCACTGTTGCTTTCTGTGTCATATCGAAGAAATCAGTGCTGATTCCAAGGTCATGAAGGTTCATGCTCGTGTCTTCCTCTAAGACGAACGCCTCTGTTTATGTCCGTGAGGCACTTGGAGTTAACTTTTGTATATGGTGTTTCTTTTGCATGTGTTACTCAGTCGTTCCGTCACCCTTTGTTGAAAGATTCTTCTTTCTCCATTGAACTGTGAGGCACACTTGTCAAAAATCAATGGACCTTACATGCCAGAGTTGATTTCTGGATTCTCAGATCTATTCCATGGGCCTATATGTCTATGCTTTTGCCAGTACCCTGTTCTTGACACCCCGCCCCCCACATCCTTGCATTCCACCAAAAATGCACTGTGTGTCCTTCTAGGACAAGGCATGCCATTGGAGCTGGCAAATGATGGTGAGATAGCTGGGTGCTGTCCCTTCCCTCACAGACCCGACATTTTTCTTGACAATATGTGAGTAATGAAATCAATGAAAAAGGTGATTTCAGAGAGTGCTTAGTGGATGCTGTGGGAAAAAAAGGTTATGTGATAGAGAGTGACTGGTGAAGGGTTTCAGAGGGGGAATTTCCTGCCTTGGGAGGCAGGGAAGCCCGTTCTAGTGAGGGAGGAGGTAGCATTTGAGATCTGAGTGAGAGGTTAGTCATGTGGATTTGGGGGTAGAATGTTCCAGGCAGAGGGGCAGAATGTGCTTGAAGATAAAACTGATGCATGGAGGCAAGATGGAGACGTGCAGAACTATAGAGCTACAGCTCTGATCAAGCCACGCCTGAATTCCATCTTGATCTGGACTCTTTTCCGTGGGTCTTTTCTTTCCTCCACTGTTCAAGTCTATCTGAATTGAATTTTTTGTTGCTGACAACAAATAGTATCCCACACTGAGATAAAGTACTTGTCACCCACACTAGACTCTAAGCCCCAAGAGGGCTGGGAGGTATTTGTCTAGTTCACGTTTGCATACTTGTAGTTCTTTTTTTTGTTTTTTTTTTTGAGTTGGAGTCTCACTCTGTCGCCCAGACTGGAGTGCCGTGGCCGCTCCCGGCC
>NW_007086974.1:2275-6509 GCF_000164805.1 Carlito syrichta
AAAAAAAAAAAAAAAAAAATTCTTCCATGTGGAGCGCTCCGTTCACTTACATGACGTGCCTGCCCCCTACAGGCCAATGAGTCTGTGATACCCTCCCCGCGACGACACAAAACAGGCCCAGTGCCTGGAATGAGTAAATGAATGAATGAATTTGTTCCTCGTCCCTGAGTCTCTCTCTCTCTCTCTCTCTGTTTCTTTTTTTGAGTCAAGGTCTCACCCTGTCAGCCAGGCTGAAGTGCAGTGGCAAAGTCACAGCTCACCGCAGCATCAGCCTCAGGGCTTAGGTGATCTTCCGCCTCAGCCTCCCAATGAGCTGGGACTACAGGAACACGTCACCACGCCCAGCTATTTTTATTTTTTTACTTCTTATTTTTGAGTCAGAGTCTCGCTCTGTCGCCCAGGCTGGAGTGCAGTGGCACGCTCACGGCCACCCCAGCGTTGACCTGCTGGGCACTGGCAATCCTTCCGCCTCAGCCTTCCGAGTAGCCGGAATTACAAGCATGTGCTACCACGCCCGGCTGATTTTTTGATTGATTGTAGAGATGAGGTCTCGCTGCCCAGGCGGGTCTCAAACCCGCGGGCTCAGGCCATCCACTCGCCTCAGCCTCCCAAAGTGCTGGGATGACAGGCTGAGCCACCGAGTTCGGTCTAGTTTTTAATTTTTTCTAGAGACAAGGTCTCGCTCTGTTTCTTAGGTTGGTCTTGAACTCCTGGGCTTAAGCTATCCTGCCTTGGCCTCTCAAAGCTCTGGGATGACCGGCGTGAGCCGCTGCTCCTGGACTAGATTGCTTTTTATGTTGTGTAGTCCTCACTTTACACACACATTTGCACCCACATTTATTTCTGGTGTGCAGTTAATTTTTCTGCCTTAGCTGGGGAAACCGACAGCAAGGTGCTCAAAACCAGAGTTCTCCTGAAAGTCGAGCCTTTACATTTTCGGTCCAGCAGAGGGCGGCCGCAACAATGACCAGAAAGCAGAGCAATGACGGGCGGAAGGAACGACCTTCGGAGTCCCAGCACCCCGGGATCCTCCTCCTGGACGAACCCGCATACGCAGGGTTGCTTTCAGCACGGGCACATTCAACACGGGAGCCACTTTTTTGGGGTGGTAATTTAGTATTCTGAATAGATAATCGATCCGCACGGCTCAGAAGTAAAGTGAAACGAAAGGGTCTATGATACCATCTCCCTCCCACCCCTCTCCGTGTCCGCCTGGCCTTCTGCTTCACCTCTACCACAGGCACTGCTGTCACTGTCACCGTGAGTGTTCTGCCAGAGGTGACGGTGATGACGATTGAGATGCGGCTTCCCTAGGTTTCCCAGGCCGTTCTTGAACTCCTGGCCTCAAGCGATCCTCCTGCCTCAGCCTCCCAAGGTGCTGGGATGACAGGCGTGAGCCATCATGCCTGGCCACTGCCAGAGCATTTTCATGCACAAACAAATAAATATAAAGCTGGGCGCGGTGGCTCTCGCCTGTCATCCCAACACTTTGGGAGGCAGAGAGGAGAGGACTGCCTGAGCCCAGGGCTTTGAGACAGAACCTTCTGCCAGCCAAAATAAAGCCCAGGGCGTAGCCCTGGATGGATTTTGCACACATGCAAATATCTGCAGCAGTGACTCAGCCCCACGTATACTTGAGACTCAGTCAAGGGGCTTTTATTATTTTTTTATTTTCATTTTCATTTTTATTTTTTTGAGTTGGAGTCTCACTCCGTCATCCAGACTGGAGTGCAGGGGCCGCTCCCGGCCACCGCAGCCTCGACCCCCTGGGCTCCGGCGATCCTTCCGCCTCAGCCTTCCAGGTAGCCGGAACTACAGGCGCGTGCTACCACGCCTGGTTGATTTTTGATTTATGGTAGAGACGAGGTCTCGCCAAGTTGCCCAGGCGGGTCTCGAGCCCGCGGGCTCAGGCCATCCACTCACCTTGGCCTCCCAAAGTGCTGGGATTACAGGCTGAGCCACTGAGGCCTGCCGCCAAGGGGCTTTTAAAACTCCCAGAACCGAGGGTCTATCTCAGACCAATGATCCCCGCGTCTCTGAGCATGCGATCAGGGCATCTTGGCGATTCGTGGGTTCAGCCAGCGCGGGACACCACTTACCCTACAGGGTAAACGGATTGGTCAAGGGACTTGTAGACTTGCTAGATATTGCCAAATGGCCTCTGAAGGTGGCCGTGTCCATTTATATACCCACCAGCAATGTATATGTGGGCTGGGTTTTCACATCCTCACCAGCGGAGTAGGCTGGTCTAACTTTTTGATTTTTGCCAACCTGTTAATTTGTAAAAAAGGTATCTCAGTCTTGCTTTAATTTGCCTTTCCCTTATTAGGCGCTGAGGCTGAAGAGCTTTTCATAAGTTTAAGAGCCACTTGACCTGTCTGGTCATATCCTGTGCCTATTTTTCTTTTCTTTTCATTTCCTTTCTTTTTTTTTTCTTTTTGGTTGACCTCCCTATGTCAGGAAGATGAAGTTTTTGAATTGACAAAGCTTTGTACTGCTTTTTCTTTTTTCCTTTACACTTTGCAGGAGGTGGCTTTTTTGTTCTTTCTAGAAGAAGACTTTTTATATATTCAAATGCTTCCAGGGCCAGGCGCGATGGCTCAAGCCCGTAAACCCAGCACTTTGGGAGGTTGAGGCGAGAGGATTGCCTGAGCTCAGGGGTTTGAGACCTGCCTGAGCAACTTGGTGCGACCTCGTCTCTACAATAAATAAAAAAATAAGCTGGGTGTGTAGTGCATGTCTGTAGTTCCAGCTACTTGGAAGGCTGAGGAGGAAGGATTATCTGAACCCAGCAGGTTGAGGCAGCACAGGCCGTGAGCGTGCCACTGCACTCCAGCCTGAGTGACAGAGTGAGACTCTAACTAAAAAACAAAACAAAACAACAAATGCTTCCATATTTTCTTCTGGTTCTTTTGTGATTTTCTTTCTTTGTGTTTAAATCTTTGATCCTTTTGGAATGTTGCCGGATCAATGAATCTTTGTTTTTCTTTTCTTTTTTTTTTTTGAGTTGGAGTCTCACTCTGTCGCCCAGACTGGAGTGCAGTGGCTGCTCCCGGGTCACTGCAGCCTTGACCTGCTGGGCTCCGGTGATCCTTATGCCTCAGCCTTCCAAGTAGCTGGAACTACAGGTGCGTGCTATCACACCCGGCTAATTTTTTGATTTATCGTAGAGATCAGGTCTCGCCAAGTTGCCCAGGCGGGTCTCGAACCCGCGGGCTCAGGCAATCCACTCACCTCAGCCTCCCAAGGCACGGGATTATAGGCTGAGCCACCGAGCAGGCTGTTTTTCTTTTCAACGGCCAATTGTCTGGTTGCTTTTATCAAGGACTGAGGTGGGAACCACTCTGGGGCTGCCTCAAACAGGAATTTCTTCGTTTTTGTCTTTTCATGTATAGCAACATCTGCTCCAACTTTTCTAAAACTGCAGACCCGTCCACCCACCCATTCAACCATCTGTTGATTGATGGATTCATTCACTCATTCTTTTTTGTTTTTGATTTTTGCTTGTTGCGAATTCTAATTGGACCTGGCTCTTTGGGTTTCTGTTTGGAATTTATTTTTATGACTTAATAACCAACAACAATGGCCTTTTATCAAATGTCTAATACATTTGCTTACACGTCTCATGTCAACTAAACTCAAAACAAGCCAGTGAAGCTGGGCCTATCATTTTTTCCCATTCGAGGAGAGTAATTGAGACCCGACCGCAGTCCGAGAGCCTGGTCTCCAGGGTCCTGCCTTTTCACCTGCCTGGACACTGTAACTAGTCTCTGTGGAAGGGCAGGATGAGGGAATGAATGAATGAGTCAGCGAAGGAATGAGGGAGACGGGATGAGCCAGTTCCTGGTGGAGAGGAGCCCAAGGGGGAGGTGGGGTGTGAACGCAAATGGCCAGAACGGAGCCAGCAGTGAGTGACCCCACCGGCACCTCAGAAGCGTCCGGCTCCCGCCCCCATCTAAATGCTCCGTGACCTCCAATTCCTCCCACCCGGAGTCCACGGACCCAGGCACGGGGGGGGGGGTGGCCCCATCTCCTAGGGTTTCACACATTACATCATTCACTTGGAGTCGCCGGGAGCTCAGCCCTGCAGCCTGGGGCGGGGGGAGGAGGAGCCAAGGGGAACAAGGAGGGGGGGAGGAAGGAGAGGCCGGGAGGGGGAGGGAAGAGGGGGCCGGAGGAGGCAGGGGAAGTAGGGGAGGGGAGGAGAGTTTGGGCGAGAGCGGAGGGGAGGGGC
>NW_007086975.1:0-1994 GCF_000164805.1 Carlito syrichta
GCACCCCACCAGACCCACATCCCCTCCCGCCCCTGCCTGCACCCCACCAGACCCACAGCCACCCGACCTGCCTGCCTTGACCAGACCCCGACACCTTCCACCTGTGCCCTGCCAGACCCCTGGCTCCCCCGCTCCTGCCTGCACCGCCCAGACCCGCAGGCCCTGCCCACGGGCGGCCACTCACCAGGACCACCTTGATGATGAGGTGCTTCTCGTAGGCGCTCTCCAGCCGGTAGTTCTCTAGAGACCGAGGAGGATGGTGAGAGGCAACCCCGCCCCCTAGGGCAGCGGGGACCCGAGGGTCAGTGGGACCTGCAGGGCGTACCCATGTCGTTGAGCCAGATGGCGAGCTTCTTGTAGCCCTCGGCGCTCACGCTGACCAGCAGAGCCAGCACGACTTTGGGCAGGAAGCGGACCAGGCGGGGCAGCCCTTCCACACTCAGCACCAGCTCCTGGGGGTCAGAAGGCTCAGGTTCGCCTGAGGCACACTCACCTGCTGGCAGGCTTGGGGGCTGCCCAGTGAGGCTGGGTGGGGGCAGGGTACCTGCAGCTGGAAGCAGCCGAGCATGAGCACGAAGACGCCCAGGAGGCTGGCCAGGCACAGCGGGAGGCTCACAAGCAGCTGGAAGAGCAGCCGCTTCCAAGGCGGGTAGTAGAACTCCTCGGCCCGTGTCACCGGGCTGATGCGTCGCACCCCCTGCCAGCGGGTGGGGCCCAGCGTGAGGCCAGAGGGGCCACCCTCCTTGGCCCCCAGCGCGTTCCCATGCCGTGCCTCGGCCCCCAGCGTGTCTGGCCTTGTGCGCCTTCCAGTCCCTCCGGTCGGATGCCCACCCGGCCCCGGGGAGCCCAACTTGTTTGGAGGCAGCGGTGCCCCCCTTTGCCCTGCTTGCTCTCCACCACTCTGAACTCAGCCCCACTTAACCCTGAACTGAGGACGCGGCTCCTCCACAGCTTCCCCAGGTGAGTCCAGCGTCCCCCACTTGTAGGCCAGCTCAGCACCCCTCCGCTTCCACTCCTCCAAGAACAGCGTCGACCAGATCACGTTGAAGAGTGCAAAGACCACGCAGGACACATCCCGACTCGTCTTGGGGGGCGGGGGACAGTTAAGCCATCGGCTGGGCCAGCCCAGGGAGGGTGCCTCTGGGTTCCCGGCCCCTGCCCGCTACCTGGTCGGCCTCCGTAAACGTGTACAAAACAGAGCCGAAGACGGCCGGATACACCATCGCCGACGTATAGAAGCCCAGCCAGGCAAAGTACATGGCGATCTTCACGCCAAAGTAGTCGCAGATGTCGTCTACCGGAGGACAGAGTGGTCCCAGTCATCCCCTGCCTGCCGGCTGGAACCCCGGCCAACCCCCCTGGTCCAGGCCACACCTAGAGGCTGGTTCTCACACACGGCCTGCACCCACGACTTCATAAGGCGATTCAGGATGCGCTGCTCGTGGACCGGGAACACCTGCTGGATGATCCCGCGGGCCGCCAGCTCGGGGACTGTGGGGGCATGAGCACAGGTGACCCCCGCCCCTCCACCATGAACCGCACCTGGCTAGTCGCTTCAGTCGGGACCCAAGTCACAGCTTTTCACCTGCTCTTAAACCCATAGGGCTCTTCCCGCGGGGGGGAGGGGGGGGAACATCTGGTTCGCCTTCAGGATTTGGAGGGGGCAGGGCCAGGCAGTTAAGTGTGCAGGGAAGGAGATCGTTCCTGATGGGGAGCTGTGTTCGTTAAAGCTATTTGGTCTCAGTCTGTGACCCGAACGTCAGGAATGGCGGAAAGTTGGCGTCAGCAAGCGGACTGGGGTTGGCTTGTTTCCTGTCAGGAAAACAAAGGCCCAGGGCCAACTGCGCAGTCCCGGAGCGCTGTCCATGGTCCCCGCCTCTGCCTTACTCCAGACAGAACCAGAGAGGGGCCTCCTGGCCACGCCTCCTAGGAGAGAAGCCCCACCCTCTTGCGAAGACCACACCCCTTATGCGCGGGGCCGGGCTGGCTCCAGC
>NW_007086976.1:0-4134 GCF_000164805.1 Carlito syrichta
GCCCAGGCGGGTCTTGAACCTGCGGGCTCAGGCAATCCACTCACCTCAGCCTCCCAAAGCACGGGACTACAGGCTGAGCCACTGAGTCCGGCTTCTTTGTGGTTTTTATGCCCACTTTCCTGATGAGTAAGTTGAGTATTTCTTCCTAGTCACATATATTGTGATGTGCTTAAGTCTTTTGCCCATTTAAAATGGAAACTGTTATGGGTTTTTAGTTACTTACATATTCTGTACACAAGTCTTTTGTCAGGTCTATTCATTTCAGATATGTGTGTCGTGCCTTTTCGAGTTCTTAGCAGTACTGGTGAGAAGTTCTTACTTTTGACAAAGGCAGAACTCCATTTCGTGTATACTGCCTTTTGTATCATTTCCATGGACATATGATCACAAAGATGGTCGCCCATGTTTCCTTCTAGAAGATTTGTGGTAGTAGCATTTATACGTAGGTCTACACTCTATCTTGACTCTATCTTAAATGAGAGTCGGAGTCATTTTTAGTAATTTAGAAAGTGCAATGGAGTTATACTTAGGAAAAAAGATGACCTTGGGAAAAGAGACAGGCCATTCTCTGGTAAGAGACTCTGTGCTGGTGCGACTGGTGTTCGGGGCCACTCTTTGTTTCTGTGATGGATCACTGAGTACGATGGTCTCCAACTCCATCCGATTTGCTGAGAAGTCCCCGCTTTTGCTCTTCTTTATGGCTATGTAATACTCCATTGTGTATGTGTACCATAATTTCTTTACCAGTCCACTTTTGATGCACAAGAGAAGGAATGGCAGTCACTGGGAACTGCTGGGGGCGGGGCGGAGGATTGTCACAACCCAAAGGTACCTATACTGGGGTGTGAGGGCCAGTTAGAGGCCTAGACTTCACCTGCATGCAGCCTACTTGTGTAGTTAATCCTTACCTGTACCCCACGTCGATAATAAAATAAAATATAATAAAAAAGAGAGACTTTGGTCATTGTTTTGAATGTTGTGTGAACCTTATTATCCACTTTGAAAGAGCATTCATATGCCTGAGCTTATACGCAAAAGACTGGAAGCTCAGAAACTCTGTGCGGGTGTGTGTGTGTGTTTAAGTCGGGGTTTCACTCTGTCACCCAGGCTGGAGTGTGGTGGCACAGTCATGGCTTCCGCAGCCTCAGACTCCTGGGCTCAAACAAGCCTCCTGCCTCAGTCTCCTGAGTAGCTGGGACTCTAGGTGTGCACCACCATGCCTGACTACTTTTAAAATTTTTTGTAGAAGTGGTGTCTTACTATATTGGCCAGGCTGGTCTCGAACTTCTGGCCTCAAGCAATCCTCCCACCTTCAAGCAGCCTCTCAGAGTGCTGGGATTACAGGCATGAGCCACCACACACAGCCAGCCCGACGTGTGTTTTTTTAAACATTTGTGTCCATTAAGACTCACTGAATTCACCTTGTTTCGTATGTTTCCATTTTTAAGTCAGATGTGATGGCATGACCTGCTTCCTTCACGGGATCAACATGAGCATAGAGTCTCGGCGGAATGTCAAGCACTGTGATAAGTCAGCGTCAGGGAACAGGGAGGACGACTGTGCCCCCTGTGTCACGTTGCCTTTGGGTTGCACACTGTGCTCAGAAACGCAAAGGCAGCTTTGTGCCAGGACCTCCCAAGCCACGTGCATGCCCTCAGGCGGCTCGTCATGAGTGGTCCTGGCCCACATTCCCCCTGCAGAACCGGGACTGCCACGAAACGCGTGCCTGCGAGCTCACGGGCTGGAGCTGAGGGGGCCCACAGCATCGTTGGACAGGCCTCGTGAAAACTCCCACCGGACGGCCCGCTGTCACAGGTGCATGGCCACACGTCAGTGAGACCCCTATCCCAGGATCGAATGCCCCGTATAAATTTTAAAAAATCTTATTCATGGCTGGGATCGGTGGCTCAGCCTGTTGTCCCAGCGCTTTCGGAGGCCGAGGTGAGTGGATTGCCTGAGCCCACGGGTTCAAGACCAGCCCAGGCAACCTGGCGAGACCTCGTCTCTACAATAAAATAAAAAATAGCCTGGGTGTGGTAGCGTGCATCTGAAGTTCCAGCTACTCAGAAGGCTGAGGCGGAAGGATCGCTGGAGCCCAGCAGGTTGACGCTGGGGTGGCCATGAGTGTGCCACTGTGCTCCAGCCTGGGTGACGGAGCGAGACTCCAACTCAAAAAAAAAGGAAACCACACGCCCATTTAAAAAAATTCCCAAATATCTGCTTTTTGCTCATTTTAATACTTGGTGAATTTTGTTTTTAATTATTCATCATAAACCCATTAGAAGCAGGAACGTTTCTTGCTTGACAAATCACACAAGCATTTCGAGGCCCATGTAACAGCTCTGAGTGTGGAAAGATTTTGCTCCTGGCGAGAGTGTGGGCATTTGGGGCGAGAGAGGAAAGCTCTGTGTCACGGGGGCTGCTGAACGTTCGCTCCTTCAGTCACGTCTCCTTAAGTATACCACTCGGGGTCTGGCACAAGAAGAGGGTCTTCGTGCAGTGTCTCTCTTTGTCAGAAAAACACCAATTTTTATTTTATTTACTTATTTTAGGCAGGGTTTCAGGTTGGTGGCACAGACGTGGCTCACTACTGCCTTGACCTCCTGGGGTCAGGAGATCCTTCTGCCTCAGCCTCCTGAGTAGCCAGGACTACTGGTGTACCCCACCACACCCAGCTTTTTTTTTGTAGAGATGAAGTCTCACTATGTTGCCCAGGCTGATCTCGAACTCCTGGGCTCCAGCGATCCTCCTGTCTTGGCCTCCCAAAGGACTGGGATTGTAGGCGTGAGCCACTGCATCCATCCAGCACATATTTCTTTTGCATGGTAAAAAAAAAAACATGTGGAAAAGACTTGAAGCAGCTCTTAATTTCCTGTGTCTGGTTATCAACACTTTTTACACTGAACCTTTGGGGGGGTGGGTTTAATAAGAAGAACTTGTTTATTTTTGCCTTCATGTGTTTTGACTGAATTCAAAAGTAAATTTGAGGCCTCAAGTCTTACACTCATGTAAGACTCTCTGGCCGTCCCCTCAGGAAGTCAGAGGCACCCACACCCCGGACACTCAGTCCTGACGTGGAGGATTTGCCATTTCCAAAGTCATTACTGTTTCTACCGTGTGTGACTTAACTGGGCTGGGGGGACCCCCCACCAGACAGTGAACATCGGTCCTGGCCAATCTTGATATCAGTACCGTGGAAATCTGTGGTTTTTTCTTCTTAAAATCTGGGACTGGAATATTTCATTAGAATGCGGCATATTCTTCCAGTGGAATACCACGCACTTATTTAAACAATGTTTGCAACATTCATTGCCCTCTCATGACATAAACACATCAGAAAACAGGCACAGAGAGACACCTGCCATCACATGTGTCTTCCTGGTTCCACTTGGTTTACAACTGGCTGTACTGCGCTTTCCATCCTCGGATGTTTGTCTTCGGTTTTGACTGTAGAGACAGGCCTCCTTCTGTCCCCCAGGCTGGCGTGCAGCGGCGCCATCATGGTCCTCCGCGGCCTTGAACTCCAGGGCTCAAGCGATCCTCCCGCCCCAGCCTCGAGTACGGAGGACTGCAGGTGCAGGCCGCCGTGCCCGGCTAACTTTTTAAAATGTGTATTTCGTTTTGTAGAGAGACAGGGTCTCGTGTTGCCCTGGCTGGTCGCGAAGTCCCGGCCGCAAGCGATCCACCCGCCCTGGCCTCCCAAAGTTCTAGGATGACAGGCTGAGCCGCTGTTCCCGGCGATCCTCAGCTCTTTGCGAGGCTGTCTGCGGCGAGTTCACGGAGCGCGTCACTGAAACTTACCCTGCAGGCCAGCCAGGACCTCGCTTGCGGAGCTTCTCCGCGCTCTCCCCTGGGCGGGGTCCGGCTTCTGGACGAGAGGCCGGTCCCTCTGTCCCGCCGCCTCTGCGGCCCGAGGTGCTCTTTCGGCTGTGTGCCCGGGCGCGGCTGTGAGCTCTGGACGGCTTTGGAGCTGGCTGCGCGGAGGGGCCTCTGCTCGGCGTGGCTTCCTCCAGTCCCTGCGCACCGTCTCCCCGAGTCCAGGCGTGCGGGGCATTCGGCGGGAGAGGACGCCGCCAGCACGAGCCGGGAGAGCCCGCAGGTCCGCACGCGGCAGAGACCCGCGGGTCGCACGCT
>NW_007086976.1:4497-14156 GCF_000164805.1 Carlito syrichta
GAGCCCCGGGCGTTCCTTCGCGGCTGTCCCTCCCGGCGCGCGCAGGGACCACCGGCGCCAAGTCTGTGCCTGGGCGCGCCTGAGAGGCCATTCCATTTCTGCCGGGCTCGGTGGCTCAGCCCGTCATCCCGCGCTCTGGGAGGCCGAGGTGAGTGCGTGGCCTGAGCCCGCGGGTTCGAGACCCGCCCGGGCAACTTGGCGAGCCCGCATCTCCACAATACGTCAAAACACCCGCCGGGCGTGGCAGCGCGCGCCTGTAGTTCCGGCTCCTCGGAAGGCCGAGGCGGAAGGAGCGCCGGGGCGCGGCGGGGGAGGCTGCGGGGGCCGGGAGCGGCCACTGGCTCCCGTCTGGGCGACAGAGGGAGACCCAACTCGGAAGAAAGAGAGGAAGAAAGGAAAGCCATTTCGACACGGGCGGGGTAAGACGGCGTGACGAGGAAGCCTTGCGCCACGAAGGAGAGCCTCCGGACGACGTCCTTTCCAGCGGACGCCTCAGACTTGGTGGCGCGCGGGGCTCGGGTGACGTCCCCCGCGACTTTTGGTTCGTGACTTTTGCCCGCGGTCGCTCCGTGGCCTGTCCTCCCTGACTCCGAAGGTTCTGTTTCATAAAATGCCTTGTTCCTCCCAAAATTTCCCGGAGGACCAGCTCGCTTTTTAAGCAGTCCTTTTCTTTCGAACCAGGACATCTTAGGGCCCCGCCCGGGCTGTGCGCGGCTGCCTGGACCCCCAGCCCAGCCAACCGCAGAGATGGCTTCGCCCCTCGAGAGCGCGTGGCTCCGAGCTGGCCCGGGAATGCGCTTTCCTCGCTGTGTCCCGGCACTCGGCACCACGCCCAGTCCCCACACGCACGCGTGGAGCGGAGGCGTGGCGCGAAGGAAAGCCCACGCCTCGCTCACTCCACGGAGCTGGACAGCGAACGCTGAGGTTTTTTTAATGCGTTTGATGTACTTTTATTTAGGAATTTATTTTAGAGTTTGGCATACACGTGAGGGTCTGCTACATGGGTGAGTTTCACGCAGGTGAGCTACTGGCTCCCAGCAAGCTCCCCCCGCCCGCAGTGGACAGGGCTGCGACAGGTAGCGGTGTGCCCGGCAACCCCCCCAGCAGTGCCCAGCACCAGTCGTTCCTGCCTTTGTGCTTCTGCGCCCGTGTTCACGGCACACATACGAGGGAGAGCATGTGCGATTCGGGTTTTTGTTTCCGTGACAGCTGACTTAGAATGACGGCCCCAGCTGAATACTGAGTTTTAAAACGTGTGTGTGTGTCTGTTTAATCACAACAGCATCTCTAACGTACACACTACTATAAACATTAGACCTCAATTTTCTGTAAATGTACCATTTCAGATCTTTTGGGGATTGAGGTTAGTCCCTACACATTCTCCTGACTTGGGGAAATTTTCAGTAATCATTTTGAAGCCCCCACTGGTTGACTATTTAGTGGAGCACGAAACTGCTTGATATGCATCTGATATATCAATATCACACAATCCACATTCCATCCCTTGAGTGGGCCAGAGGTAGCTGTCATATTAGTGATTGCTTCCGAATACGTTTCCTTTGTATACCTGCCCTGAATTGTACCCCACATCTTTATAATAATAAATAAATTTTTAAAAATAAGTAAAACTTAAAAAAAGAAAAAAATGAATACGTTCCCCGAAAATGTTTTCTTTCTCCGGCTATTTATTTCAGACTTGAACGGAAGAGAAGAGGTGAGCAACCTCCGTCTAACCTTCCGGAAGAATGCAGAATCCTTCGTCTACTCAGAGTTCCGACATGGAAAGCATTCTCCACGTGTTGACGGGCTGCTTCCGAAAGCAAGTGTCCTTGGTGCCGCCAGCCAGAGTAGATGTTAAAACGCTTAACAAGCCTGTGAAAGCCTGGAGCGCACAGCTTGGAGCTGCTGCCTTCACGCCGTCTCACGGAGGGGCTCGCGCGCGTGCTCCCGGGAGGAGAGACCGGGCCCTTCCGCTCTTTCTCCACCGCCAGCGGCGCCCGCTGCAGGCTCTCCCGCGCCGCCCGGACTGCGTCCTCCCAGGCCTCCCCTCCAGCCTCCTTCCCTCTCCCGCCTGGCCCCGTCCCCTCCCGCCCGGGGCTCGCTGCAGCCTCCTCCCCGCCCGCCAGGACTACCGTCCCCTCGCTGACCAGCTCGCCCCCGCCTTGTCTCCTCACCCCCTGGATGAACCTCCTCGCTTAGCCCAGCTCTCCTCCCCCTGGCCTTCTGCGGGCTGCAGGGTCAGACGCCGTTCCAGGGAGCGACCTTTTCCTAAAGTCAATCTCTTGCGCTGGGTTTTAGTGTTCCTGGCTCAAACCCCGATTCACACCCTGGCGTGGAAAGCCCTCTGCAGCTTGGCCCTTGCTCGCTTTCCCCGTTTTGACGCGTGTGAGGCTTCTCCCCCATCGGACTCGTAAACCCCGATCCTGTGGTGCTTGCCCCCCGTCGGCACCTCGGCTCTCCTGGCGCCGGGCCGAGGGCAGGCCGGCCTCTTCCTCTCCTTTCAGGCCTCTTTTTCCGAGAACAAGGTTCGGGCCTTCCTCCTGTGACACTCGATCCCTGGGCTGGGAGCCATCTGTCCCCCGCGCTTGCCAGCAGATCAGCTCTGTGCAGGGCAGTTCGCCACCGCGGATCCTGCCACCTTTGGAACACAGTCCAGGGTCCTTCCCGGGCCGCGCGGCGCCAGAGGGCGCGCCACAGGCCTCCCCTTCTGACTCGGCTTCACGGCCCCTCCCTGGGTCCACGGCTGCTTCCAGGGCCCTGTGCCTGCCCTGCCTTCTGCGGGTTGCTGTCCCCAGCACTGGCCTGGTCACGTCTGCACCTCATCCCGGCTCTGCCCAAATCTTCCTTCCTTCCCCTCTGGGCCGCCCTGACTGAGGCAGCCGTCACCTCTGGACCCCATCACCCGTCCAGCTTCATGTTTTCGTCGCAGGACTGGGCACTGCCGGCTGTTGTTACGAACCGTCAGCCTGCTCATCAGCCTGTCTCTCCCCGGAGCGGGCTCCGGACAGAAGGGTGACCAGGTGCTGTCTTGTTCACAGGGCTCAGACTGCTTAGTAAGTATCTACCAGGCAAACGTGCAGATTGTTGAAAGACTGAATACGAAGCTTGGATTGGGTGTACGTCTGAAGTGTATCTTCTTCACAGGGACCCTCTGGGGGTTCGGGAGGGATTTTTGAAAGCAATATGGCCGAAGGGAAACGGCAGAAGCAGAGGCATTCCTGTTGTTCTCAGTTCCTCACTCGTGGCTCCCTGTCTGCTTCCTTTGTGCCTGCTTCCAGGTGGCTGGTCACCTTGCTTCGCGCATCGAGAAACATAGCAAAGATGCAAAACAGAGTCTTAAACAAAACGAATACCACAACTGATGTATCCCAATTTAAGTCATCTCTTTCAAAGTACAACTTTAAGAAGTTATATATTTACTTCGAGGATACTCCTATTACTAAATTTTGGGTTTTTTGGTTTTGCTTTTTTTGTTTTTTTGAGTTGGAGTCTCACTCTGTTGCCCAGGCTGGAGTGCGGTGGCATGATCACAGCTCACTGCAGCCTCGACCAGCTGGGCTCAGGTGATTCTGACCCCTCAGCCTCTCGAGTAGCTGACTCTGTAGATGTGCACCACAATGCCCAGCTAATTTTATTTTTACTTTGTAGAGAAGAGGTCTCACTATGTTGCCCAGGCTGGTCTCGAACTCCTAGGCTCAAGCAATCCTCCTGCCTCAGTCTCCCAAAGTGCTGGGATTCTAGGCATGAACCACCATGTCCAACCTAAATGCCTTTTTTTTTTTTTTTTGAGTCAGAGTCTCACTCCGTCACCCAGGCTGGAGTGCAATGGGATACTCACAGCCACCCCAGTGTCGACCTGCTGGGCTCTGGCGATCCTTCCACCTCAGCCTTCTGGGTAGTCGGACCTACAGGCGTGTGCTACCACATCTGGCTAATTTTTTAATTTATTGTAAGATGAGGTTTCACCAAGTTGCTGGGGCTGTTCTCAAACCCGCAGGCTCAGGCAATCCACTCACCTCAGCCTCCCAGAGTGCTGGGATTACAGGCTGAGCCACTGAGCCCAGCCAATGCATGTTTTAAAGCTCATGTTTTAGGAAAAAATTTAGTCAATTTATTGGTAACCCCAAAAATCAGATTTGTTATTTGTTTGACATCTTTTCTTCCCAAACCGAGTCTGAGCACTCCTCTTACTTGCAGACGTTCCTCTTCACTTACTGGTCAACAAAATCCCAACCTCTCTCCAGGCAGGAGATGTTTGGCCAATATTCAAGCTGCTTTACTAAGCATACATAGGAGAAATGTGATTCATGTGATGAAAATCCAGACGACATTTACAATACAGAGAATATTCACAACACAAGCGCTTGTGTTATAAATATATATTTACTCTCTATATTTTCAATTGCGTATATGCAATGACATGTTTGCAGCGACACAGTAGAGATACAATTATACAATATCGATTTAAAGAACGATTTATATTATTGTGGGCATGATTGGAAAAAGTGTAACTACTTTGAGTGGGAAAACACCCTCCTGGATAGATTAGTCCACAGGTGTGAGTTAAAAGTCAACATCACAACTTCAGTCTCTTCTCATCAATATCGTAACTTCCTGTAGTTGACGCCACATTTTTATGTCTTCAGATTCCTTGAAAAGTAGCCAATGTAGCTAATGCATTTTTTTGTAAGTTTGTTAAAAGCTAATATTCTGAGTTGTATGGCAGTATTTCAACGTAAAAAGATAAGGGTGTAAAACACCGACCCATGTGAATACCCAGTTCCTAGACTCAAGCCCATTTTTTTGTTTGTATCAAAATTTGAAATGACTTATTTTTAACAATAGGTGGCGCTTCGCAGGCTTTTTGTTTGCTGAAATGCGTTGGCTACATAAAATGTATCTCTGTGCTATCAATTTTATAAAATAATACAAGACATTGATTCATAGAACACTTTGGTAGTTGATGGAAACTGTGTCTGCTACTAAACGCAGCCGTACTTATGTGGGATCATTCTAAGAGATGATCAAAGGAGGCACCTGTAAATACATATATTTGCAAATATGTAGGATAACCTATCTTTTACTTTTCTAATTATTCTCAACTTTTAAAATGTTATTGGATCACTTTTTAAGATAGGTATTTGATTTTTTTACTGTTAAAGACCACAAATTTTATAAAAAGGATTTTTAATATTTATAATGATCTTTACTTTAGCTGGAAGTAAAATGCTAATGATTAAAAATTCCAGATAAAGAACAAGGTGGTAAATCATAGGGCTCATTGGGTGTCTTGGAAATATCGGCAGACAGCTGCCCCAAAGCCCTCCCTCCACGAACACACATGCAGGCACTCACATGTATGCACGCATGCACACGGGTGGTGACACAGGTACTTGAACCTGGAGTTGTCAGCTCCAGGAAAGCAGAGTGAAACCAAACTAACCTGCATCCGTGACAAAGCAAGCGCCGTCACCATCTGAGGCAAGGTGCCTGGAATGGATCACCTCCTTGATCCTACCGGGTCTCTGAGACAATGAAAGCTAGCCATCCTCACAGAGCTTTGAAGCGTGCAATGCACTTGTGTACATTCGTGAACACTGTGTCCTTTTGCAGCCCTAGGATCTGGGAGTGCCAATAATTCAGGCAGTGGTGAGAAAGCAGGCTTAGAGACACTGAGGGAGGGTCACCCAGCTAGGAAGTGGCGAAGCTGAGACTTCCCGTCATCGAGCCCCTCATCTGGCACTCCTCATAGCAGCATGCTGACTTCCTACTTTAGCACTGGACACGGGGCATTCTGGGTGAAGGAGGTGCGTGAGTTGCAGGCTACGATTTGGAAGCATGATCTCATTAAAGCCCAGGTCTTAGCTCATGTAGCCTACCAATTAGTACAGTACAGGCCACTGAAATGTGTATATACCTGGAATTATGTAAAATGCTCCAAGAAAATCACAAACTAAGGATACTTCTTGAAAAAGTAAAACCTAATCGAACAAGCTTTGTTTTCTTTTCTCAGTATTAGGCACTCTTAAAGAAGAGCGTGCCTGTGGTTGTTTCATCTCTGGAAACTTCTGCTCTTTTTTTCACAAATAAAGGATACACTGTAGCCTTTGACTTAGGTTATTTCCATAGGAAATAAAGATCAAAGTAGGCAAACCCCAGGAGATGTTTTAAGGTTTTTTTGTTTGTTTGTTTGCGAGTTCTTGTTTCAATGAAAACACGATTTTATTTTCTTACTGCTCTATCTTCGAGGGGCAGTTACAGGTTTAAATTAACCTAGGTGCTTATGTGCTTGTCTCCGAAGATGAAGATGGCAGTAGGTAGTTATGGGAATGAGAGATTAATAACTTTTGTTGACCAGGATCAAAGATGATACCGGGTCATTATAAGGGCTATTCCACTACTTGTTTCAAAAATCAAATTAGCAGCAGAGATGGCTAATCCTGTTTTCTCATGAAAATAAAGAACAAGCCAAGGCTTAAAGGGAACAGTTAGAACTGGGAGAGGGAGGATTTATTTAGCCATTGGCTAGATAAGAATGAGGCCTGTTTTGGACCAGGGCAAAGATGTTTCCGCATACAGCCGAACCATGTGGGTTTAGGAGTAGAATCTTTAGTCAACAGCAGTCAAGGAATACAGCTCTGTGAAAGGATGTGGTACTTGAGAGACCAAGGACACCAGTTCAGAGCCCCTCCATGTGCATTTGTCTCTACAACTCGCAGAGAATGGGATCACTGTGACCAAGTGCACACATGACGGCTTGTAGACTCACAGAGCTGACAGTCATTCGGTGAAGTTTACTCGATGCTTTGTTGATTTGCCACTTCCAGAATTTGAAATCAATACAGAACATCGGCACTTCAGACAGGGCCAAAGGCTGAGAATGACGCTTATGAAAATGAAGAGAATGTTTATGGGAAATTTACAGAATAGGTTGGTCTATTTATGTCAACTACAAAGATTGTTTACAAAAGGAAACTGAAAATAAAACGGCCTATCCTTGCCAGCTTTTCTTGGGAAGCACAGTGATATAATGACTATTGCCCTAAAAGGAAAGTAAAGAGAACTGAGCTTCTGTGACTGATCTTCACTGATTTGGTAGATTCGTATAGGTC
This sequence comes from Carlito syrichta, assembly GCF_000164805.1. Lineage (NCBI taxonomy): Eukaryota > Metazoa > Chordata > Mammalia > Primates > Tarsiidae > Carlito > Carlito syrichta. Next base: position 11,610 of record NW_007086976.1, read on the forward strand.
AACCCATCACCTTCTGTGGTTACTTAGTTGTGTGTTTGTTTCTCTACAAGATAAGACTTTACAATACATTTATTACCATGACTTCACAGGAACATTGGGAGAATCAATACGGTATTATTTTTCAAAAGCTTGGAACATGTTAAGATTCTGCTACTTTTATTTTGGCAGAGAGAATAGATAAGTGAATAAGTTAAACTTTTTAGCACTCCACTTTTAAACCTTTTTAATCACAAGCAGTTGTGAGGAGTTACCAGGTTTTTTTCACATCACTCTTTCCCAAAAATCAGATGAGAAGAGAGGGCTAATCTTGCTTCCACATGAAAATGAAGAGCAAGTCCGGGCTCACTGCTCATTTCACTTTATTCAGGCAAACCTTCACACAGTAAACTGAGGGCTGTCACATGATCTTCCATGGATAACTGCATCGCTATTCCCTTTTGGAAAAAACTCAAACTTCAGTTCCCCGTTTCTAGCTAAGGTCCTCTGTAATTAAACTTACTAAGCAAACAACAAGGCAGATTTTAAGCTAAAAATGTAGCACTTTTATGAAGTCTTACAGCGGTAAGCAATCAAAAGGAGAGGCAGCTTTCATTAAATGTCTTCTAGCTCCAGGGTGATAAGGCTGTGTCTATGTTTATTTGCAATTTTGCAGAAAAACGCATCAATGCCTATCAGTGCTAATGATGTAGAGGGACACTGATCAACTTTTACAGCATATTTGATTTCTTCACACAATATGACCCATGACGATGGTGTTTAAGATAAACTCTTGTGGATTTAATTTATGGTTGCAATTTCAAAATACTCAATCTCATGAAAATCGCTTTACTATCGCTCTGGTTGAAATGGTTTGGAGTGTAGTTGTAGTAGAAATCCTTCAGCTGTATTTTTGTAGGATTTATGGAAGTAGAGTGTTCAGTGCTCCCTCTCCTGGTTTTATCATATTTGCGAACTGACCTCTCAGCCCCACATTGTAGTGATGGCTAAGAAGACAACTCTGGAAGGACCAGATAAGACGCTCTGATGTGATTTTCTATTTTTGATCTGACCGTTTCCCAAGAAGCCTGTCCATCATTGGTAAAACTTCATTACATCCCCAAATCTAACGAGACCTATGGGGAAAAAACCCAGAAAATATATGCAATAAAATCAAACGAATGCTTTTAAACAGCCGATTTAATACAATTCACAACATTAAGGGTGAATGCGAGCTTCCTGGCTTCATTGTTATTCAGTTATTTTCTAGCGATGCCTCAGCTTTACTCTTGCTGATGTTCTTAGCAATGCTCTCGTTTCCTCAGAGGCAGTTCCAAACACCACTTCAGTTGTTGAACATGCTCAGACGTTGAAAGTCCAATAGATGCATTTTTACGTGTCCCAACAGAATCACTTGCTGTTGTCAAGAGAGTTTTAAAAATTACTTCCACACATATGTATATACGGTTTAGAATCTAGAGTTTTGTTTTTGTTTGTTTTGTTTTGCCAAAGACTTTAAAGACACTCCTGACATGTAGTGCCCAGAAAAATATTTCCTTTCCACTAACTCTCTGTTTTTGGTTTTTAGGTGTTTTTCAAGAGTCTCTATGGAACATTAAATTCCACATATCTTGCCGGGCTTGGTGGCTCAGTCTGTCATCTTGGCACTTTGGGAGGCCGAGACAAGTGGACTGCCTGAGCTGGCGGGTTCGAGACCCACCCTGGCAACTTGGCGAGACCTCGTCTCTACAATAAATAAAGTATTAGCTGGGTGTAGTAGTTGCGGCTATACTAAGAGGGCTGAGGCAGAAGGATCGCCAGAGCCCAGAAGGTGGACCCTGGGGTGGCCTGAGCATGCCACTGCATTCCAGCCTAGGCGATGGAGTGAGACTCCAACTCAACAAACAAACAAAAATCCACATATCTTTATCCTCGCTGCAGCACAAACTGCATGATTTTGACAATAAATGTCTAAAATCCCATAGTTTGTAAGAAAGCAAAAAGCACATTTCCTACTTATTGAAGTGTTTTTTTTCCAGTGGCACATCCTATATTATTAAGAATTATAAAACTTCTTGGTACGTTTTTTCTATTTTAGCTGATTTTTAAAAATAAAGGGGTTAGTGTTTTTTGCAAAACTGTACAAATGTACAGAGGACTGAGGGGCTTTGAGGTGGTTTTCATGCGCTTGATTCTGGGGGAGTCACATCGCAAGCCAAGACAAAGTGACGATTAAAACCCCACAGCAGGAAGTTTCACCTTTGGGACCTACCCTTACATGCAAGGAGTGCCACCTTTGAGCCTTCAGAGCTCGCGCATTCTGAACGCACCCGGGCACGGGAATGCCACACTCGTCCTCTCGAATATCACGTGCATCTTGGCTGCAGCTGATGGGAAGCGACGGCTCGCATGCAGCCGTCTTCGTCCTCTCTTCTTCTTTGCGATGCTTTCCCGGTTCGGCTGTAGGAGAGCAGCCCGCCGACCACGGGCTGACGACGGAATCCGAGTGCGCTCCCCACGGCACGCGGCGCCCGCGCGTTCCCGCGGCCACGCGCCCCGAGCGTCCCGGGG
>NW_007086977.1:0-3918 GCF_000164805.1 Carlito syrichta
CAGCAGGAAGGCCACCGTCCACTTGACCACGGAGGTGGTGGTCTCCACGCCGGCGCCGAAGATGTCCCCTACGGTGGCCAGGATGTGCCTGTCGGAAAGCATCCCGCGGTCCTGGGCGGCGCCGGCGTTGTCCGCGTTCATCCTGGCCTGGATCAGCACGTCCAGCATGTTGCTGATGGAGTCGCTGCTGAACTTGCCCTGGGCGGAGCGGACGGTCAGGACGGACGCGGCGCGCCCGGCCGGGGCCCTCCCTCTGGGATCCTCCTCGGTGCCTCGACCCCCCACCCGCACCGGTCATTGCTCGCGGCCTTCTGTGTGCTTTGGGTCGGGCCTCGCTCTGCCGCCCAGGCTGGAGGGCGCGATCACAGCTCCCCTAGCCCCGACCTTCTGGGCTCAGGTGATCCTCCCGCCTCAGCCTCCAACGTAGCTGAGACCACGGGCGTGCACCACCCTGCCTGGCTGCTTTTTTAAATGTTCCCTGTGTTGCTGAGGCTGGTCTTGAACTCCTGGGCTCACGCGATCCTCCTGCCTCGGCCTCCCAAATTGCTAGGGAGACAGGTGTGCGCCACAGAGCCCAGCCATTCGGTCCACGTGTTTGCTGCACCAACTGCATGCCAGGTGCTAGGCTTTGGAGATCCGACTGTGTGCAGAATGGACCCTCCTCCCCTACTCTCCAGACACGTAGCCTACCTGCTGGTCCTCTCTGCCCATCACCCACCTTGTATTGTTCCAGTATTTTTTTCAGCAGATGATTCCGTAACTTGACACAGTTCCGTAACGTCTCCAGTGTTTTGTTGGGGAAAATCTGGGGAGTAAAGAGAATGTCAGATCTGTCCCTCTTCCGTGTTGCTTCTGCAGCCACCGGACCCTCATCTGGGGTGGGTCCTGGCCGTCTCTGGCAAAGTCTCCCTTCCACCCCCGGCACACAGCAGGGGGCCGCCATGCAGCAAGGACAGGTCCAAACAAGGGAGGAGGGAGAGGCCTCCTGTCTCCTCAGCCGGCCATCAGCGTCAAGCGCCGACTGCCACTGCCCAGCCCTTGGGGGAAGACAGACAGCACACCAAAGCTGTGGGCAAGTTCTTTTTCTGTCTTTTCTTTTTTATAGTGACGGGGTCTGTACGTTGCCCAGCTGGCCCCAGACGCCTGGCCTCAAGTGATCCTCCCTCCGCAGCCTCCCAGAGCACTGGGATACAGGCATGAGGCCCCCGTGCCCGGCCCTGGGCAAGTTCCTTAGCCTTGCCAGGTCTGTTTTCTTCTCTGCACAGTGTGGACAGTAAAACCCACCACCACGGAGACTCGAGGATGCTCGGCACAGGCACATGGTGGCGGGAGAACAAACAGGGATCCTCATCGGGGGCATCGGACCCGTGACTCGGAGGCTAACCCGTGTCTGCGGAGAAGCAGCGGCCGCCCTGAGAGGCAGAGGGCATGGAGCTGGGGGCTGAGGCTGTCGGGAGAGGACTGGCCTGGGCCTGCAGGGCCTCACCTTCAGCCAGGGAAACAGGTCCACCAGGCTGTCCCTGCCCAGCGTGTCCAGGATGCCGTCGTTGTAAGTCTGGATGACCTGCACCTCGGGGTCCTTGTCCTTGTAGGACGAGTTGAAGCATATCAGGCAGATGACGTTGGTGATGGCCAGGAAGAGAGGCAGGGAGAGGTCCACGGACTGTCCGCTGCGGGTGGCCAGCATGTCGCACAGCGGCCTGATTTGCTGGCAGACTGCGGGGAGCACAGGCGTGAGGGCGGGCCGTGGACCCGCGCCCCTCGGTCTTCTCCACTGGGGCAGGGACAGACCACGGGTGGCCACGAGGTGGCAGCAGGAGCCAAGAAAAGGCGGCACGGAGGCCCGCACACCTGCCCTCCCCGGACCCCCCAGGCGCCCGGCCTGAGCGGGCTCCCTCCCACGTCCCGCCCCAGTCCGAGTGCCAGGTCCCAGGTCCGGCGTAGCCTCAACCCGGCCCCAGCCCAGCCTCAACCCCGGCCCCAGCCCCAGGTGCAGCCCCAGCCCAGCCCAGCCCCCAGCCCAGCCCCAAGTCCGGACGAGCCCCAGCCCAGCCCCACTCACTGATCGTCTCCAGCTTCTGGTCGCCGTCCTTGAAAAGGGCGAAGGTGGCCATCACCAGCTTCCGGTGCAGCTGCCAGTGTGAGCCATAGTCGGCGAAGGCCACGCCCTTCTGGTTGTCCGACAGGATGTCCAGAGTGGTCTGCAGAGCGGGGGCCTCGGAGTCACACCCCTCCCGCCACCCACCCACCCTGCCTCGGCACCTGCTTGCCCTCCAGGGGAGGCCGCCTCATGGCCCTCTCCCTGCAGGTCAGGAGGGCTCGACAGGATCCCCTGAATGGGAAAGTGGAGTCCTGGGCTTCAGCCAAGAGGGCGGCCGCCGGGCCTCTTTCTGGGGTTTCTGAGCAGAGGAGGCGGCTGGGAGCGGGACAAGCTCTGGGAACACGCCTGTCCTGCGTGCGGGGAGCAGGCGGGCCCGGGGACCGAGGACCGCCCAGAGCCCGGCTTTTGGTCCGGGAGAGCAGGGGCTCAGGCGTCCCGGTGGTGCTGACCCTTCTGCGGCCGCGTGTGTCTGCAAAGCACAGATGTCTGTCCACCCCGGTGCTCCAGGGCAGAAGGGTCCAAAGCCTCCCCCACTCCCAGACCCCACGCCCCCCTGGGAGGGTGCCGGCTGGGTGGGGTTGGGTCCTCGGGAGGCTGGGGGCCTGCTGGCCAGAGGAGTCCTGAGCGGGGGTGCCGGATGGGGCGCCAGTAGTGTTTCGCATGGTCGGCACCCCCTGGCCCAGGGCACGGCGGCAAGCTCAGCAGGGTCATCGCACCCGTGAGCGGTGCTTCTCGTCCAGGGAGCAGCAGCCAGGCGGCTCCCCCGCGCCGCAGCGGCATGGGGACGTGACACGGCCTGCTTCCCAGCCCCCGCGGTGCCGGGCGCCAGAATAAGGGCTCTCTGGGCACCTCCTGGGCTCACGAGAGGTGCACAGGCCCAGAGCCTCGCCTCCAGCACAGGCCAGGGCAGAGAGGGAGGGCGCCCTGCCGCCGGCCTCTGCTCCACCCCACGCCACCCCCTGGGCACCCAGGGGAAATGCCCTCCTCTCATTCCTCCTGCCAAGTTTGGAGGCGGAATGGGGTCTGAGGGGCTGCCCCCTCCCATTGGGCCCGTGTCTGTTTTCTTGTCTTGTGTTTTGGAGTCGGAGTGTCACTCTGTCGCCCACACTGCAGTGCAGTGGCACCCTTACAGCCACTGTGGCCTCGACCTGCTGGGCTCCAGCAATCTTTCCGCCTCAGCCTTCCCAGCAGCTGGAACCACAGGCACACACCACTATGCCCAGGCATTTTTTTTTTCTTTTTTCTTTTTTTTTTTTTTTGAGTCACTTTGAGACTGGAGTACAGTGGTACGCTTGCGGCCATCACAGCCTCAACCTGCTGGGCTTAGGTGATCCTTCTGCCTCAACCTTCCATATAACTGGAGCTACAGACGCACGCCACCATGCCTGGCTAGGTTTTTTATTTATCGTAGAGATGAGGTCTCACCAAGCAGCCCGGGCTGGTCTCGAACCTGCAGGTTCAGGCAATCCACTCGCCTCGGCCTCCCAAAGTGCTGGAATTACAGGCTTAGCTACCGTGCCCGGCCCTGGCTATTTTTTTTTTTTAATTGTAGCGATGAGGTCTCACCAAGTTGCCCAGGCTGGTCTCAAACCCCTGAGCCCAGGCAGTCCTCTTACCTCTGCCTCCCAAAGTGCTGGGATTTACAGGTTAAGCCACTGCGTCCAACCTTGGCTAGTTTTTTGTGTTGTTTTTTTTTTTAATTTACAGATGAGGCCTCACCAAGTTGCCCAGGCTGGTCTCAAACCCGGGGCCTCAGGCGGGGTTGGTGGCTCAGCCTGTAATCCCAGCGCTTTGGGAGGCTGAGGTGAGTGGATTGC
>NW_007086978.1:0-6946 GCF_000164805.1 Carlito syrichta
ACAGTACTGGGAAACTATGGGGGGGAGGGGGATGGGATTAACAGGAGCAAATATCTGTCTGGGGATGGGAAAACACCTCTTATCAACAGGGTGCCTGAATGAAACATAATTGTACACCTAACCCTTAACTGTACCCCACAAAACCATAATAAAAAATATTGATTAATAAAAATAATAATAATAATAATTCCAGTTCTTTTAAAAATTCCTTTTCTATTTTATTTGGATTAAAAAAACTCTAATTGGGAATTTAAGTAAATTAAGTTGTCCTTTTTCTTATTTTTTAAAATACATTTGTTGATTAATTATTCAGTCTTTTTCCTAATATATGTTTATCTTTTTATTAATAATTTCTGACTTATTTACCTTGTGATCACAGGATAGTATAATTTCAGTCCTCTAAAACATATTGAGACTAGCTTTATGGTCAAGTCTCATCAACTTTTAAAAATGGTATTCGTATCCTTAAAAAAAAAAAATGTATTCTGCAGTTGTTGGGTGCAGCATTCATACAAAATCTACTGGATCCAGTATGTGCTGTACATATCTTTATATCCTTACTGATTTTTTTTTCACAGACTTGTTCTGTTATGGAAAGAAGAATGTTAAAATCTCCCACTATAATTGGGGATTTCGTAACTTCTTGTAATTCTAGAAATTTTTGCTTGGTATATTTTCAAAGGTCAGCAAGTATGTAAAATTTAAAATCTTTATATATTATTGATTACTTGAACAATTTGTCATTATGAGGCATCTACTTTTTTCAGATGTTTTCTGCTTTAAAACATATTAGGATATTAATACAATTATGCCAAAAACCTATTAAGATATTAATACAATTATGACAAATTTTTTGAATTGGTATTTGCATGGACAATACTTTTCAATCTTATTTTCAACTTTCTACAAGATTATTTTTTAGACATGTCAATCTGCATGAAGTTAGGTGTTTTACAGTAAGACAATATCTGTCTTTTGACTGAAGCATTTAATCCAGTTTCACATATTATACTTACTGGTATGTTGGGGTTTTTAAATCTACCATCCTGTGTATGTTTACTATTTGTTCTGTCTGTTCTATATTTCTTTTTCTCATCTTTCTTACCTTCTTCTGGATTGACTATTTTTATTATTCTATTTTGTTTCTTCATCTATTGGGTAGAACTTATACATATTTTGTTTTACTCAGGCTGGGAAATGGCATGATACAAATTACATTTTAAAATCATTCTTGTATCCATATAGAGAATGGATAGGGGGTAGGGGTTACAAGACGACCAGTTATAAGTCTGGTGTAGTACGCCAGTAAAAAAGATCATAAAAATGGGTTGGTTGTTAATTTGATAACTTGTTAATTTGATATGTATGGGGAGTAGCAGGGTCTGAGATAAATAATAATTTTAATGATCGTGGCCTGAGCAAGTAGACAGTGACGTATTTTAAAAGACTGGGTAGCCAGATGGAAAGGGAGGAGGTAGAAAAGTCCATTTTGGACAAGTTGATTGTGAAATACTTCTAACATTCCAAGTGGAGATGAATAAAAATCTGGAACACAAACGAGAAGTCTAGGTTGGAGATATAATATGGCAGTAAAAAGAGAGAAAGACACTTACAATCAAACATATAAATTCCTGAACATCCCCTTTTGTCCTAATAGTAGAAGAGGTGGTAATAGTTCTCTTTCTTCACTTATCTTTCAGAGGAAAAAAAAAGTACCACACTCTAAATGGTAAAGAAATAAGAAAACATAAGGAACTGATAGCACTAGTTGCTGCCAGAGGAGAGGTGAGTAAAGACAGTAGTAAAAGGAAAATTTTATTTTTACAATGTATCCTTTTATATCTTTTTAGAATTCAGTAGCATGTGAATGCAATCACTATTCAAATAGATTTTTTTTTTGAGTTGGAGTCTCACTCTGTCACCCATACTGGAGTGCAGTGGCCGCTCCCGGCCACCGCAGCCTCGACCTGCTGGGCTCCAGCGATCCTTCCACCTCAGCCTTCCAAGTAGCTGGAACTACAGGTGCGCGCTACCACACCCGGCTAATTTTTTATTTATTGTAGAGATGAGGTCTCACCAAGTTGCCCAGGCGGGTTTCGAACCCGCGGGCTCAGGCAATCCATTCACCTCCGACTCCCAATAGATTTTTTAAAACAAGTTAAGAAGAGCCTACCAGAGTCTAGACAGAGCACCCAGGTGAAGAAGTCAAGGTGTCCATGCTCCTAGATAATTATACTTTGTTTCTTAAACCCTCCAGAGACATTTTTAAAAAATGGTAAAAACATCAGTTCCCAACAGATACATGAAAAAATGCTCAGTCTCACTAATCATCAAAGAAATGCAAATCAAAACCACACTGAGCTATCACCTAACTCCAGTCAGGATGGCCACCATTAATAACTCAAAAAACAACAGATGCTGGTGAGGATGTGGAGAAAAGGGAATACTTCTACACTTGTTGGTGGGAGTGTAAATTAGTACAACCTCTATAGAAAACAGTGTGGGAAGTCCTAAGAGATGTAAAAATCAACCTTCCATACAACCCAGCAATCCTCTTCTGGGAGTATACCCAGAGGAACTCAAAACATTCAAAACAAAAAGATACCTGCACACGCGTGTTTATCACAGCATTGTTCGTAATAGCAAAACCATGGAACCAAGCTTGCTGCCCACTGAAATTGAACTGGATTTATAAAAAAATGTGGTACATATACATGATGGAATATTACACAGCCATAAAGAAGGACAAAATTATGGACTTTGCAGCTACTTGGATGGATTTAGAGTCTATATACTCAGTGAGCTATCACAGAAAAAAAGAACTGAGTACCACATGTTCTCACTCATAAGCAGACCCTGAACGTTTACCGTAATACTATACAAAAGGGACTGGCAGTAGCAGACACTGCCGGGGAGGATGGGGGGGCCACATAACACCAATAAGTGTACCAGATTTCAAACCAGGTAAAGTGGGGACCAAAGGCCCAAACTTTACCTGTATGATGACCACTTATTTATCTAATCCTGAATTACACCCCACATCTTTAAAATTAAAAAATAAAATAATCAGTACTTACTAAATTTGCAAATGAAACATTCCAAATTTTTTCATCAAAAGATAATAATCAAAAGATGTATGGACTAGAAATGACTGAGCTCATCAATTCAATCATTTTACAGATAAGAATATAATTAGAAATGTTTACTGCTAAGATGCCAAGTATCATGCTGAGCTAAGTCAATATTTTAAATGGCAAAATAATAATCATCGACATCAATATCACCACCACCACCTAGCTAAGAGTGCATTTATTTTATTGACCAAGTATATCATAAAACTAAGAGATCAAATGTCTATCCCATCTACTATTCCCTCATTTTCTATGTCCTCAACCTGCTGCTTATTACACAAAGGATAATAAAAACCTAAAATAACCTTCACTATTAACTATTCACAATGTATTTTTTAAATCTGAAATTTGGTCCTTACTTGGTAAACAAAACTGAATTGTTTTGTCAAAACAGTGAAAAAATTCCAATACATTAAGATCACTTGCTTTACAGTATGCAAATAATCAACGGAATGGCTGTATATTTTATTAAATGTGCTAAGCACTATGCTGTATACTTCATATACCTTATCTCATTTCATCTGTTCAATAACCCTGTGAAATAAATATTCCTATTTCACAATTAAGAAAAATAAAGCTGCTTTCTCACTCCCCAGTGGCTGCATTTGGTTGGGGGCTGTCCCACACCTAAGGCAGGAAGATGGTGGCCACAAAGAAGACAAAAACATCACTGGAGTCCATCAACTCAGGGCTCCAACTCGTTATGAAAAGTGGAAAGTACGTGTTGGGGTACAGACTCTTACTGTTATCCAACAGCAAAGTGAAGTTGGTCACCCTCACCAACAACTGCCCGGCTTTGAGGAAATCTGAGAGTACTATACTATGTTGGCCAAAACTGGTGCCCACCACTACAGTGGCAAATACTGAAGTGGGCAGTGTGTGAAAAATACTAGAGTATGCACACTGGCTGTCATTGATCCAGGTGATTCTGATATCATTATAAGCATGCCAGAACAGACTGGTGAAAAGGAAATCATGCAAAATTGTTCTTTATAATAAAACTTGGCAGAGCTTGTTTTAAAAAAAAAAAAAGAAAAGCTAATAGCAGTTCTTTCCCAAAATTGCATATCTAGAAACTGAGGGCACTCGTGACCCTAGAGTTTATTTATACACCTAAAAATTATTAAAGATCCCCAATTTTTTTTTTTTTTTAGTCAGAGTCTCACTCTGTGTCGCCCAGGCTAGAGTACAGTGGCATACTCATGGCCACCACAGTCTCGACCTACTGGGCTCAGGCAATCCTTCCACTTCAGTTTTCCAAGTACCTCGAACTACAGGAGTGTGCCACCATGTCTGGCTAATTTCTTGATTTATGTGGAGACGAGGTCTTGCCATGTTGCCCAGGCTGGTTTCAAACCCCTGGGCTGAGGCAATCCTCTCACCTCAGTCTCCCAAAGTGCTGGGATTAAAGGCATGAGCCACCACACCCGGCTCCAAAATATTTTGTCTGGATATAGTTACTGCTATTTAATAGTCTTTTCAGATTGTTGAGGATATTCTTTGATACTACAGAAAAACTCATTAAGTGGTCAATTTTTTTTTCCCTTTTCTTTTTTTTATTTTGAGTTGGAATCTCATTCTGTCACCCAGACTGGAGGGCAGTAGCACATTCCTGGCTACCACAGCCGCGACCTGCTGGAGCCTTCCAAGTACCTGGAAATACAGGAACACGTCACACACCCAGCTAATTTTTTTATTTATTGTAGAGATGAGGTCTCCCCAAGTTGCCCAGGCTGGGATCGAACCTGCCGGCTCAGGCGATCCTCTCACCTTGGCCTCCCAAAGTGCTGGGATTATAGGCGTGAGTCACCATACCTGGGCTAAGTGGTCATTTCTTAAAAGCTGGTTGCAACATGAAATCTAAAATCATATCAATAAGCATTATGTACTGTGTTACACTGAGATGCACTGGTCTGTCTTGCACTTTGAATGGATTTTTTACTGACATATGATTTTGTAACATCATTCATTAATCATTTAAAAAATACTGGTTGAACAACTTACACAAATCTTCAAAATTTTGACATATTTCACTATACAATTTAAAAAATCACATTTGGTAATATCACCTCCAATTTCACCAAAACAGTCTTTTGAGCACTGGAAACCCATCAAGCTTACCATGGCAGAGACAAGTTCTCCAAATTTCTAATTTTCATTTGAAAGCTTCCATTTTTTTCACTGGTAATAAATACTATCTCATGTTTTCCTTGAAGTCACAAGCTCACTTCATTTTTTTATTCATTTTCCAAAAAATGTTTGCCAAATATCCAAACTGTAATGACCACCAGCTATTTCACATAAAAATGGTGGTCTATGGCAAAAGTGGTTAGCTCAGACTAAGACTCAGTTTCACAAGTGTTTTCCCCTATTTACTCTTCAGTATGCAGTTGAAAAGCATCGTGCACAATTCCCACTATGACAGAATGTTTAGAATACTAAAAAGCCATGTACTCAAGATTAAGATTTAATAAAATTCATCAGTTTTACAGCTTCACTGTGGTGAAAAACGCAAGCAATAACTTGATATTATAAAAATAGTTTTGACTCTGTGCACCCCCTAATTATAGAGCAAAGCAGTAAATTACAAGTATCAGAACTAAAATAGCTCCAGGTTCTAAAGACACCTTCAAGTCCCATCCAAGCAAAAAGTAAAAATGGAGAATTCCTGCATGTTATCTCAAAAGTGCTAATATACTAAAATTCACAGATGTGCATAATTGAATATATCGAATCCATCACCAACTCTTACCAGTTCTATCTTCTCATCACCTCCACAGCCACCCTCACTTATAATAGCTTATTACACTAATCTTTGCCCATCCAAACTTCTGCTTCACTAGCAGCCAGAGTGAGGCTTTTAAAATCAGATCATATCACTCTTCTCAAAACCCTCAAACCTCTTCCCATGCCACTTAGAGTAAAGGCTCAAACCCTTAACAATGATCTATAAGAGTTCCACATACTTACACCACCAGCTATCTCTAAAATCTCACATCTCCTACAACTCTCCCCCTTACTCACTTTGTTCCAGTCACACTGGCCTTCTTCCTTGAACCTTTGCTAATTTCTGCTTGAAAATCTGTGCTACCAGATATCCACTTCCTAATTTTCTTTAGATAAACTGCTTACATTTCTTATTCATTGATTATCTTCCTGTTGGGAGCCAGCAGTGGAGGCCTGCCTGAGCGTTAGGGATCCAGTCAGGCTGCGGACCCTGAGACCACCAGGCTGGTTCAGGAGCTGAAGGCCCATTCCCTCCTCCTTCCTTGTTGTTTAGCATTACCCAGTGGTAGGGATTTTAACGATCTAAGCATGAAGTTCTGAGAATATGACAGGCATGGCTGACTCTAGGGATCCATTGTTCCCGCTTCTCACAGACTGTGGTTTCGGCTTTAAACTTAACACAGTTCTAACTCAGATCACATTTGGGAGCCTTATACATGATACAAGCTTCTTTATAAGATTTAAAAATATATTTGTAGAATTAGTATATACATTTAGAGAGCTGTTTCCAGCATGAGATGGTTATCTAGGGTTACCAGAAATGGCCCAGCACGAACTTTGGGCTGGGCCACATTCCTAAGGGCCCAGCATCCATTTTGGACTGGGCTGACCTATAATTAAGAGTTTTTTATAATACAGGTAAAGTTAGCACAGAATAGAAAGGTATTAGGATTTAAGTCAGTCATTAGGTGTTGGGTATGCATAAGTTTTAGAAGTTATTGACTACTAGGATTTTATGATATTAAAACTGTTGTATTGCTTTTGAGGAACATAAACCAAGCATAAGGAACAGTGAAATAATTTAAGAT
>NW_007086979.1:0-1920 GCF_000164805.1 Carlito syrichta
GGTGGCCGGGAGCGGCCACTGCACTCCAGTCTGGGCGACAGAGTGAGACTCCAACTCAAAAAAAAAGAGACTGTTTTCAAATCCCCAAGACCCACCCCAGTGACCCCTCCAGCTCTTGAAATTTAAAGTATATGCTCTCCTGAGATGTGAAGATTTGAAAAAAAATTAGAAATAAAAATAAATTTAAACATTTAAAGTAGTTGAAGACCCAGAGTTTTTGTTGACATCGATTATACCTACTGCTACTTAGTGTATTAGAAATTAAAACTCTAGAATTTTCTCTTTTTTTTTTTTTGAGTCAGAGTCCCACTCCATCACCCAGGCTGGAGTGCGTGGTACACTCACGGTCACCTCAGCCTTGACCTGCTGGGCTCAGGAGATGCTTCTGCCTCAGTCTTCCAAGCAGCTAGAGCTACAGGCCTGTGCCACCATGCCTGGCTTATTTTTATTTATTGTAGAAATGAGGTCTTGCCAAATTGCCCAGGCTGGGCTCGAACCCCTGGGCTCAGGCAATCCTTTTACCTCGACCTCCCAAAGTGCCAGGATTACAGGCTTGAGCCACGAAGCCCAACCTGGAATTTTAAAAATATTTTTTGTGGCCAGATGCAGTGGCTCACGCCTGTAATCCCACACTTTGAGAGACAGAGGTGAGAGGATTGCCTGAGCCCACCGGTTCGAGACCAGCTTGGTCAATCCAGCAAGACCTCGCCTCTCCAATAAATCAAAAAATGTAGCCGGGCGTGGTGGCATTCGCCTGTAGTCCCAGCTACTCGGGAGGCTGAGGTGGGAAGATGGCCTGAGCCTAGGAGGTTGAGGCTGCGGTGAGCCTTGATCATGCCACTGCACTCCAACCTGGGTGACAGAGTGAGACTCTGACTCAGAAAAGTAAAATGAATTTTGAATTCTGTATCAATTTTTGTAAATGTTTTACGTGAACAGCCCAGAGCTGCAAGGTGCTTTGCATGAGAGGCAGAATCCGCAGTGATCTTCAAAGGACAGAGAGGAGAGAGTAAGTAGGAAGTCGGGATAGAGGTCTATGATAAGCTTTAAAAATCAACAGCATTGTCACCTTGCAATCCTCCTTTTTTCTGAGTCGGGGTCTCCTTCGGTTGCCCAGAGTGGAATGTAGTGGCATAATCACAGCTCACCACAGCCTCGGCCTCCTGGACTCAGGCCATCCTCCCACCTCAGCCTCCTGAGTAGCTGGGACTACAGGCACGCGCCACCACGCCAGGCTAATTTTTTTTTATTTTTTATGTATGTAGAGATGCGGTCTAGCCAGGTTGCCCAGGCTGGTCTTGAACTCCTGGGCTCCAGCGATCCTCTCGCCTCGGCCTCCCAAAGTGCTGGGATTATAGGCCGGGGGCACCGCACCTGACCTCCTTGTAACCCCTTAAATGTGGCTCCCTAAACAGCCACGGAGTGTGTGCATGTGCGTGCGTGCGCGCGCGTGTGTGTGTGTATGTGTGTGTGTGATGTCTCCACTCCCTGCTTCCCCCACCGTCTCCCTCTGCCCCCCTCCCTGCCCCCATCCCTCTCCGGGTCTCCCACGTCCTCTGCCACCCCCTGGTGGCCATCCCGCCCCGGGCCTCCCCACCGCCGGTTCTCTGACCCTGTCCGGGTCCCACTTAGCAAATGGTCCAATCCTCTTAGGCGGCCAGCCTCAGTAGGGCCGAGCGGGAATTAGATCCGAGGTGGGGGGTGGTGGCGAGGGACTTCCAGGATGTGATGAGGATTCCTGCTTACCCGACAGACCCTGGAGAGGATGGCCGCAGAAACAGCTCACCCATGGGACCCCCGCGGGGTTGGGGGGAGGCAGCGAGAGGGGAAACTGAGGACTAGAGAAGACGGGGAGGGAGATGCCCAGGGGCAGAGAGGGCACCTGGAGGCTGAGATGTCTCTGCGTCCTCCCCCCACCCA
>NW_007086979.1:2026-4603 GCF_000164805.1 Carlito syrichta
TGTCACCTCCGCGGCCACCTGCAGCGCCTGGTGCCTCTGCCTGCGTTTTTTGGAACATCTCCCCTTTCTCTAGGAACGGGGTCCAGGCTGGTCTCGAACTCCTGGACTCAAGCGATCCTCCCACCAGGGCCTCCTAAGGTGCGGGGATGGCAGGCTTCGTGGCAAGTGTGCTTTTCTGGGACAAGGATTGACAGTTCATCCTTTCTCTCCACCTCTGGTGGGGTCTTGAGGAAGGGAGGCGGGCAGAGGCTGCCGTGAGGATATCCTCGTGCTGTCTCAGGGATTCCCCTAACCTCCTGCTGTCCTGTGGGTCCACACCAGTGAGCTGGGGAGATTTGCAGAGCAGAGGGCAGGTGGCCACAGCAGCAGCAAGGGTTCCCTTCCGCATCTGATAAGAGTTCTGGGCCTCTCCCCCAAGTAGGCCATTTTGCAGGCAGCCCTGAAGGCTCACAGGTTCCACAACTCCTGTTCTTTCAAGAACCTTCTGAATGAATAGGGCAAGGATGAGGTGTCAGAGGAACCTCCAGGGCAGAAGGCTGTTTGGGTCCCAGAGTTATGTTCAGCAATTCCTAGGGAAGGTGCCTTCTAAAGAATTTTAGGAGCCGGGCTCAGTGGCTCAGCCTGCATCTCTACAATAAATTTTTAAAAATTAGCTGGGTGTAGTAGCCGGCACCTGTAGTTCCAGCTACGTGGAAGGCTGAGGCGAAAGAATCACCAGAACCCAGCAGGTCGAGGCTGCGGTGGCCAGGAGCATGCCACTACACTCCAGTCGGGACGATGGAGTGAGACTCCAACTCAAAAAAAAAAAAAATTTTAGGACTCCCCTCACCCCCACCCGGGATTAGATCAGAGACCCTGGGATGCCTTTATACAGCTCCTCTAACCTCCTGGGTTCAATTGATCCTCCCACCTCAGCCTCCTGGGATTACAGACACCACACCTGGCCTTTTTTTTTTTTTTTGGTAGTGACAGTGTCCGGCTATGTTGCCCAGGCTGGCCTCAAGCGATCCTCCCACCCCAGCCTCCCAAATTGTTGGAATTACAGGCAGGTCCCACGGCACCCAGCTCCTGCTGGTTATGTTCTTTTAAGCCTCCGTGAACACTGAATTGCCAGTACAGAACCACTGCTCTTGAGGGAAATGTGGAGTTAGGTTCCTGCCCAGGTCTGCTCACAATACCATCATCAACCAATCAGTACATCACCTCGGTTGATGTGTGTTTGTGGTTTTATTTTTTGAAGAGTCGAGGTCTCACTATGTTGCCCTGGAGGTCTCAAACTCATGGACTCAAGCAGTCCTCCCATTTCGGCCTCCCAAAGTGCTGGGGTTACAGGTGTGAGCCATCGCGCTCAGTGACTGTGTATTCTGTTTAAAGACGCCTCGTTTAATACGTATTGTGGATTTGTTTGCATTGAACTTGGCCAATGGCCCTCTAAACAAAACTCTCTGCCACACTCATTTTCTCCGTAAGGCACTGCAAAACCTTTGCAGTGAGTTGGAGTCTCACTCTGTCGCCCAGTGGCACGCTCATGGCCACTGCAGCCTCAACCTGCAGGGTTCAGGCGATCCTTCCACCTCAGCCTTCTAAGTAGCTGGAAACACAGGCGTGGGCCACCACGCCCAGCTAATTTTTTGGTTTATTGTAGAGACCAGTTCTCATCAAGTTGTCCAGACTGGTCTTGAACTTATGGGCTCAGACATTCTCAAAATGCTGGGATTACAGGCATGAGTCATGGCGCTTGGCCTGCCTTCTAGCACTTTAGCACTATGCTTGGGGGTCATTTTAAGCAGCAAAATCTCCCACAAAAATACCAGCCTGGCAGTTCACTCCCAGGTAGACCTCCAAAAGCATTGAAAGCAGGAACTCCAACAGATGTTTGCCCAACCATGTTCATAGCAGCATCATTCACAAGGCCAAAAGGCAGGGGCCAGCTGGGCGCGGGGACACACACCTGTCATCCCAGCACTTTGGGAGGCCAAGGAGGGAAGATCACTTGAGCCCAGGAGTTCGAGACCAGCCTGGGCAACATCGAGAGAACTTGTCTCTATTTTTTTAATAAAAAAATTAAAATCAAATCAAAGGTAGAAGCAACCCAAGTGTCTATCAACAGATGAATGGATAAAGAAAATACAATGGGGGGAGGGGGATGGGATTAACAGTCGCAAATATCTGTCTGGGGAGGGGGAAACACCTCTTATCAACAGGGTGCCTGAATGAAATGTAATTGTACATCTAACCCTTAACTGTACCCCACAAAACCATAATAAAAAATATTGATTTAATTTAAAAAAAAAAAAGAAAATACAATGGACGATTTTTCAGCCATAAAAAGAAAGCAACTGTTGATCTGTGCTACACCATGGAGGGACCTTGAAAGCATGTTTAGATAAGGGGACCTTGAACAATTATCGTTGTAAGAAAAGGATTGCGGCCACTGCCTTACTGGACGTCGGTGTGGCCAAGTGTTTTTTTTGAGCTATGTCTGTCTCCATGTTTCCTGGCTTTGGCTTCCTTCCCTACTTGGGGAGGTGAGTGAATCTCTTCTCTTCTCTTCTCTTCTCTCTCTCTCTCTCTCTC
>NW_007086979.1:5118-9560 GCF_000164805.1 Carlito syrichta
AAAGAAAGAAAACATGTTTAGTGAAAAAAGCCAGACACAGAGAGAGGGACATGACACGATTCCACTTTATTTTTTTGGAGAGGGGAGTTGGAGTCCCACTCTGTCGCCCAGACTGGAGTGTAGTGGCACACTCATGGCCACCCCAGTGTTGACCTGCTAGGCTCTGGCAATCCTTCTTCCTCAGCCTTCCAAGTAGCCAGAACTACAGGCGCACGCTACCACACCCGGCTAATTTTAGATTTATTGTAGAGATGAGATCTCACCAAGTTGCCCAGGCTAGTCTTGAACCCGCAGGCTCAGGCAGTCTGCTCACCTCGGCCTCCCAAAGTGCTGGGATTACAGGCTGAGTCACGGAGCCCAGCTGATTCCACTTCTAATGAAAGGCTTAGAGTAGTCCAATCCATTGATACAAAAAGTCGAATAGACGAGACCTGGGGAAGAAGACTGGGGAGTGATTGCTTGATGGGCACCGAGTTTTCATCAAAGAAAATGAAAACATTTCGGTATAAGCAATGGTGGCAGATACACAATATTGTGAGTGTTTTAGGTGTCAATTAATTTACACATATGAGGGTTAAAATGATGACTATTATGTAAATTCTACCACAATTTCTCTTTTTTTTTGAGTGAGGGTCTCACTCTGTCCCCCAGATTGGCATGCAGTGGCACAATCACCACTCACTACAGTCTCAAGTGATCCTTCTGCCTCAGCCTCCTGAGTAGCTGGAACTACAGGCACACACCATGACATCTGTCTAATTTTTTGGTTTTTTTATAGAGATGAGGTCTCATTATGTTGCCCAGACTGGTCTCAATCTCCTGGACTCAAGCGATCCTCCCACCTTGGCCTCCTAAATTGCTGGGCTAACAGGCATGAGCCATAGTGCCTGGCTTTATCACTCTGTCGCCCAGGCTGGAGTGCAGTCGCACAATCACAGCTACTGCAACCTCGACCTTCCGCCTCAGCCTTCCAAATAGCTGGAACCACAGGCACGCGCCTCCACGCCTGGACAATTTTTTTGGTTTATTGTAGAGACAAGGTCTCACCAAGTTGCCCAGGCTGGTCTCGAGCCCCTGGGTTCAGGCAATGCTCTCGCGTCCACCTCCCAAAGTGCTGGGATTACAGGCGTGAGCCACCGCAACCAGCATCACAATTTTTTTTAAAGCACAGATAATATGGCACTAAACATATCTCCCAAAGGCCACTTTTTCACAGCATACAAGCTGGAACAAGAAGGCAGGGCATGGCTTTACTCAGCCTCTGCTGGGAATGTGTTTGTGGGTGACTCAAAGGTTTTGCAGTTCTGGGTATGACTGAGCATGATGGGGCAATCACTCGGAGAAGAAACGTTAACACCAGGTGTGTTGGTTCATGCTGGTAATCCACACTTTGGGAGACCAAGGTGGGAGGATCACTCTAGCCCAGGCGTTTGAAATCAGCCTGGACAATCTACAAGACCCCTATCTCTACAACGAAAAAATTAAAACAACAAAAAGAATGAATATAAAGAGGAGGCAGACAGCAATGTCTAGACACCCAGAGAAACCCCAGTAGCAGAAAGACAGTCGGGGCAGAAGGTTCTAGAAGCCAGAGGCCACCCCACTCCAGCAGCTCCCCAGGCTGCTCAGCACTGTCTTCAAAGCCCAAACGACCCCTCGCGAGCCCCTCTCCCCACACAGAGAGGTTTCCGACCAACACAGAGTGTGGGAGGGGCCTGTGGGCCGAGCAGAGATGAGCCGGCCACACCAGGAAGCCAAGAACAGAGCCCGAGGGGGAGAGGATGAGGAGGGGATTAAGGAATTCACGGGCCAGGAGACAGCCCTTGTTTCTGCTCCGAGGGAATCACGCATGAATGGATTAAGCCTGGGCAGCATGGCGAGAACTCCTCTCCACAAAATAAAAAAATCAACACAACAGCTGGGCATGGGGGTGCACAGCTGTAGTCCCAGCTACTCAGGAGGCTGAGGCGGGAGGAGCCCAGGAGGTCGAGGCTGCGGTGAGCTGTGATCATGCCACTGCACTCCGGCCTGGGAGACAGAGTGAGACCCTGACTCAAAAAATAAAATGAATGGATTAATTAATCCCTTTCTCTCAGCACACATTTCACGGAGTTCATTCCCACCTACGACTCTTTTGCTCCAGGGGGCTCTGGGCAGGCAACCTGCCTCCTCTCAGAATCTCGGACTCTGGCCATCACCTGCGAAGCCCTGGCAGGAATCGCTGCTCTCTCAGCAGTCCCAGAGTGAAATCCATCTCAGGGGCAGAAGGACTCAGGGCCGAGGGGACATCTCAAGGCACAGTGTCCATGTGCCCAGGTTGGCGTCAAGGCCAGAACGCATTCTTGTGTTCTTTTTTGAGTTGGAGTCTCACTCTGTCGCCCAGACTGGAGTGCGGTGACATGCTCACGGCCACCACAGCCTCGACCTGCTGGGCTCAGGCGATCCTCCCGCCTCAGCCTTCCAAGTAGCTGGAACTACAGGCACATGCTACCACACCCGGCTAAGTTTTTGATTTATTGTAGAGATGAGGTCTCGCCAAGTTGCCCGGGCGGGTCTGGAACCTGTGGGATCAAGAAATCCTCTCACCTCAGCCTCCCAAAGTGCTGGGATTATAGGCATGAGCCACCACGCCCGGTGCTTTCTTGTTTTCTTGCTCATAAATTTTTCAAAAACTCAAACAGTAGGAAATAGATAATAGAAACATTCCACATAATCCCTGGGTAATTGATTTTCGTGTTTTGTTGTTGTTCATTTAAATATATTATGTATGTATATACATTTTTTGCATGTGCTTATTAAATGGATGCATTCTTCGAGATAAACAATATGCCCGAGACAGCATTGGATATGAAAAAGTGCAGATGGCCAGGGCACAGTGACTCATGCCTGTCATCCCAGCACTTTGGGAGGCAGAGGCAAGATAATCGCTTGAGCCCAGAAGTTCAGACCAGCCTGGGCAACATAGCAAGACCCTGCCTTAAAAAAAAAAAAAAGCAAATATACATAACATAAATTTACCATCTTAACCATTTTAAGTGTCTCATTCAGTGGTGTTAGATAGATTCACATTGTTGTAATGGCCATCACCACCTTCCACCTACAAAATTTTTCTTTTTTAATTGGAGTGCTCACTCTGTCGCCCAGGTTGGAGTGCAGTGGTATGCTCACAACCACCATAGCCTAGACCTACTGGGCTCAGGTGATCCTTCCTCCTCGGTCTTTCAAGTAGCTGGAACCACCAGCGCGTGCCACCACACCTGACTAATTTTTCAGATTTATTGTATCGTCCAGCCTTCCATCTCCAAAATTTTATCATCCCAAACCAAAACTGTGTACCTATTAAACATGAAACTGGCCAGACTCAGTGGCTCAGCCTTAGACTCAGTGGCTCAGCCAGTACTTTGGGAGGTCAAGGCAAGTGGATTTCCTGAGCCCACGGGTTCAAGACCCGCCTGGGCAACTTGGTGAGACCTCATCTCTACAATAAATCAAAAAAGTAGCCAGGTATGGTGGCGCATGCCTGTAATTTCAGCTACTTGGAGGCTAAGGCAGAAGGATCGCCTGAGCCCAGCAGGTTGAGGTTGCGGTAGCCATGATCATGCCACTACACTCCAACCTGGGCGACAGAGTGAGACTCCAACTCAAAAAAAAAAAAAAAAAACTAACTTACACTCCAAAAGCATTTCTGGAGAACACCTGATTTCCTGTCCTTCACATAGCAATCCTTCTTTTTGGGGGGAGGGATTGGGGTCTCACTCTGTCACCCAGATTGGAGTGCAGTGGCATGATCATGGCTACCGTAGCCTCGACCTGCTAGGACCAGGTGATCCCTCTGCCTCGGTCCTCCAAGTAGCCGGAACCACAGGCATGTACCACCACGCCCAGCTAATTTTTGATTTATTGTGGAGTTGAGGGCTCACCAAGTTGCCCAGACGGGTCTCGAACCCAGGGGCTCAGACAACCCTCTCACTTCCGCCTCCCAAGGTGCTGGGATGAAAGTCGTGCGCCATGATGCCAAGCCCAATCCCTCTTCTTCGTCTCGGCCAATCTAATAAGCAAAATTTTTCTTTTAATTTCTTTTAAAAATCATAGATATATATTCACATGGCTGTACAGCCATCACCACCGTACACTTTCAAAATTTTAAAATCCCAAACAAAATCTATCTAATTTTGGGGACCATTTAGTCACATTGTAAAAACCACAAAAATTGTTAGAATATCCCTTGTTGACACCAAGGTCATCACGGGTCTTGGTGAGCAATGTGCCCTTAGCCATGTAAAAGCAGGGTAAAACGTCCAATTGTGGTAGATTGTTTCCAGAAAGGAAGCAGAATAAGAATCCCGTGAAAAATCGGGCTCGGTGGCTCAGCCTATAATCCCGCGCCTTTGGGAGGCCGAGGTGAATGGATTGCCTGAGCCCGCGGGTTCGAGACCCGCCTG
>NW_007086979.1:9580-10790 GCF_000164805.1 Carlito syrichta
GCACTCCAGTCTGGGCGACAG
Source organism: Carlito syrichta (assembly GCF_000164805.1). NCBI lineage: Eukaryota > Metazoa > Chordata > Mammalia > Primates > Tarsiidae > Carlito > Carlito syrichta. The sequence continues at coordinate 9,602 of NW_007086979.1, forward strand.
AGTGAGACTCCAACTCAAAAAAAAAAAAAAAGAAACTAAATTAAACAGCAGTTTAAGAGTACGGTAAACTTATAGTCACATGGCCTAACTGTTTTGTTTCATTTTGTATCTGATTTCCTATTTAATTTTCATCTTCTGTTGATTATCATAAAGGTTTCGGGCCAAGTACAGTGTCTCATACCTGTAATCCCAGCACTTTGGGAGACTGAGGAGGGAGGATCGCTTGAGTCCAGGAGTTTGAGACCAACCTGGACAACATAGTGAGACCATGTCTCTACAAAGTATAAAAAAATTAGCTGGGCCAGGCTCGGTGGCTCAGCCTGTAATCCCACACTTTGGGATGCAGAGGTGAGAGGATTGCCTGAGCCTGGAAATTCAAAACCAGCCCAGGCAACTTGGTGAGACCTTGTCTCTATAATAAAATAAAAATAGCTGGGCGTGGTAGTGTGCATCTGTAGTTCTGGCTACTCGAAAGGCTGAGGCGGAAGGATTGCTGGAGCCCAGAAAGTCGATGCTGAAGTGGCCATGAGCGTGCGTGCCACTGCACTCCAGCCTGGGTAAAGGAGTGAGACTCCAACTCCAAAAAAAAAAAAAAAAAATTAGCTGGGCATAGTGGCATGCGCCTGTAGACCCAGCTACCCGGGAGGCTGAGGCAGAAAGATTGTCTGAGGCCAGGAGGTCAAGGCTGAGGTGAGCCGTGATTATGCCACTGCACTCCAGCCTGAGTGACAGAGTGAGACCACGACTCAAAAAAAACAGTTCCCTTGGGCATGAGCGCAGCAAGTCTTGTTCTCTTCTGACCCAAGAGTCCCAATGGGGGTTGGACCCACATGAACCGAGCTCGTGTGCCCGGCATGGAAACAGAAATCAGTGGGAAGCAGGATCCGGGACAGACACCTAACCAAATCAGCAGGGCCAGTGTGTCCCAAACACTCCCCATGCCCAGGCTTGGGAGCAGGGAGACTTCAAGAATGGATGGTAGCCGGGCTCTGTGGCTCAGCCTGTAATCCCGCCTGCGCCTTGGAAGGCTGAGGTGAGTGAATTGTCTGAGCCCGCAGGTTCGAGACCCGCCTGGGCAACTTGGTGAGATCTCATCTCTATAATAAATCAAAAAAAAATTAGCTGGGCGTGGTGGTGTGCACCTGTAGTTCCAGCTACTTGGAAGGCTGAGGCGGAAGGATCGCTGGAG
>NW_007086980.1:0-1469 GCF_000164805.1 Carlito syrichta
ATTTTCTTTTTTTTTTAATCAATATTTTTTATTTTGATATTGTGGGGTACACTTAAGGGTTCAGCTCAGTAGTTTTCCACCACCGCTCCCATGCTTAAGCTAGGTAGCCTGTCTTGCCTCCTTCCCCATGAAGCCTTCCAGGATCAACTCCAACCAGGGTGGTTTCATGGACCTGCGACCTGTGCGGTCACACAGGCCCTCCACCCTCAGAAGGACTCTGTATTTGGCTTAATGCTCTGCTATCACCATCTTGAAATTCTTCATCATTTTTGAACTGGCAGCTTGAAATTTCCCATCTCTGCCAGGCCCCAAAAACTATGGAACTGATCTGTCAGAGAACTCTCTTCTCCCTCTGGACTCATCCTATATGGTTTATCTGTACATCTATTGATTATTCACTATGTATCAAGCACTATGTATCAAGCACCCATTAGGGCGTATTGATTATTCACTATGTATTAAGCACCCATTAGGGCGTCAGGCCCTGTTCTAGGCAACGGCCACTCAGCCCCTAACAGGACAGTCCTGTCCCTGCTCCCATCCAGTCTGGTAAGAACAGGATGCAATAAACACATTAAATACCATAAAGGCAGCCTAGAAATCCTCTTACTCCTTTGAAGTGATCATCAGCGTTAACCCATAGGTTGATTTCTAGACATTCGCTGCCCCAATAAACACCCCAAACCCCAGCTTACCTATGGGTCTGTGTGGTCTGGCAACCCCTTCCTCCGCTCCCAGTCTCATCTCCTTCCGCCCTCTGACTCTCTCCGGACCTCTCTCAGTCTCCATTCACTCCTGTCACAGGCCTTTGCACATGCCTAAAGCACTCTTCCCTTCATAAACTCCGAGGCATATTTTGGGGCTTCACTGCCTCCAGGAAGCCTTCCTGAGTTGCCCCGAGTCCTCCACATCCACCCCATCCAAGCACCCAGCCCTCACTTCACCTGTGTGCACAATGAATGACTTTGTGTGCACCTCCTCCGTCAGACTGGGCCCTGCTGGGGCTGAGATGAGGAATGCCAGCTCCCAGCCCTGTGCCTGGAGCAAAGAAGGTGCCCGATTGACAGACACGAACTTAGTCAGCAGGAAAGAAGTCGGGCTCCTGGTGAGACCAAGACTCACTCTCTCCCGCCACCCACCACCAAGGCAGTTATTGAATAAGTCATTTCAGAAGAACTACTCAGAAGGAAAACTTTGTTTCCTGTCTGCCTGATTCCTCCAGCCAACTCCCCATTGTTCCTCAGCAACTCTCCCCTCATTCCCAGGTGGAGTGTGGGAAGGCAAAGCCCACCCAGAGCATGCCCAAGAGCCCAAAAGGAGGAGGTTTCCTGCAGAGACTGAAGCCCTGAGCCTCAGACACGGCTCCACGGACGTGGCAGGAAATTCCGCAGCCCCAAGACACACGACAGGTGCACACACACACAGGCACGCACACACATACACGCAGCTCCTCCTCAGACCTCACGTCA
>NW_007086981.1:0-5118 GCF_000164805.1 Carlito syrichta
AAAAAAAAAAGAAGAGGATCCATTTGTGTATGGAGTAAGGATCATCGTGAACAGACAGCATTTGGGAAGAGGGCCCCAGGCTTTGGACTAAAATTCCCCAAAGATGACAGATCAGAAGACAATAGAGCTGTGGCTTTGGGAGGCCAAGGTGGGAGACTGCTGGATCCTGGAAGTTCAAGACCAGCCTGGGACATGTAGCGAGACCCAGTCACTCCCCAGAACACAAACACTGGTGGCACGTGTGGTGGTGCCCACGGTCCCGGCTACATGGGATGCAGTGTTCTCCATACTGGGGCGTTCCTTTACATCACTACCACAGAAAGTGCAAGTCCAAGCCGGGTACTGTGGCTCCTGGCCTTCAGCCCCATGCCCCACACCCTGGAAGTCTGAGGTGAGAGGATGTTTGAACTCAGGGGTCAGAGTCCAGCCTGGGGAACGTGGACAGACCTCATATCGTTGAGAGGTCCCCAAAATCGAGTCAGGCATGGTTGATCCAGGAGTCCCTGCTGCTCGGGGGCCCAAGCAGGAGTACTGCCTGAGCCCCTCAGGTTGAGGGCTTGGGAGCCATCATCATGCTGCCGTGCCCCTGTCCAGTGGACAAAGACTCTGTCAACAAAGAAAACGCCTCCCACAATGTCACAATGGGTGTCTCGGACTCCCCAGGGAAAGGTCCATGTGGGTGGGGGATGATGGAGAGATTGGGAAATGAAGGGGCCCTCCCACCACCCAAAGTTTTAGACCCAGCGGCTGGAACCTGAGCTGGCCATGTTGTTGCCAGCCTGCCTTGATCGCTCTGTGCCTGACGCCCACCATAGCTTAGGGCTGCCTGCTCTGTGATCTCACACATGTCTTTACTGTGCGGCACAATTGTGGAGAGTAGAGGACGGCCTTCTGGGGTGCATGGCCAAATGCATGGGATGGATATTCCCCTTGCACATCTGTGAAACCTCCCATGAACAACAGACCAGACAGTTCATTTTCTTCTCCCATCCCACATGGTGACTCTTCATGCTGGGTAGCAGGGGTGATGGTGGTGGTGGTGATTATTATTTGGATTTGGAATGATGTTCTGTCACCCAGGTCAGAGCGCATGGGCACACTAATGGCCACCGTGGACTTCACCTACCGGCCTCAGGTAATCCTTCCACCTCAGTCTCCCAAGTGGCTGAAACAGCACCTTGTGCTATCATGCTTGGCTAATCTTTGGATTTATTTTTGATGGCTGAGATGAGGTCTCACCCCGTGTCCTGGGCAGGTGTCAAAACCACAGGCTCAGGTCGTCCACTCGACTGGGCCTCTGAAGGGCTGGGTTGCCAGGCTGAGCCCCTGAGCCTAGCCTGAGTTTGTGGTGGTGCTTGGTATTAATATTCTGAGTTAGAGTCCCACTGCGTCGGCCAGGCTGGATCCCAGGGGCCCTCTCTCAGCCACCGTGGCCTCCAATGGCTTGTCTCCTACAGACCTCCTGTCATGGCCTACTGAGTGACTGGAATGACAGCCAAGTACCACAACACTCGGTTCATATTTTTGGCTTTTTGTATAGACGAGGTCACACCAAGGTTCCTGGGTTGGTCTCGAACCCGGAGGCTCAGGCCATCCTCTTGCCTCAGCCTCCCAGTTTGCCAGGATGGCAGGTGTGAGCCCCTGTGCTTGGCCTCCACACACCTAATGGGCCCCAACCTGAGCTCCACTCCCTTCTGACGCACTGGGACCCTGGATAGGGTGCCCAGCTTTGCCCACCGAACCCTCCTCAAGGGAGCGCCAGGTGCAGGGGCATGTCTTTACCGGGGCTCCCACCTCTCCTCCCACCTCATTCTCCAGAGTGGAGCCGCTACCTTCTCCCTGGGGCCTCCCCTCAAAAAGGGAGGGCGTGACTCAAACTTTCGGGCGACTCAGGCATGTTTACTCAGCACTCAGTGAGGCCAAGACAGGAAGATGGCCGGAGCCTGTGAGCTTGAACCAGAACTGACACCATAGCAAACCCCCACCTCGACCCCAAGACAAAACCCAGAAAACCTTACTTAAGGCAGTTCTCAGCGAGAGGAACACCTCTGGCCCAGAGTTCAAGACTAGGCAGAAAGACCAGGATGTCGACAAAATGGAAAGCCTGGGATTGCAGCAGTTTGGTAGGTCCAGGCAGAGAGAATGGCCCGAGTTGGGCATTTGAGAGCAGCCTGGTCAACCTTGTGAGGAAAGAAAATAAATAAATAAATAAACAAACAAAGAAATAAATCCATTCTCCTGCAAAGATTCTGCCCACAGTCATTCATCCCCCATCCCTCAATGTGAGGATTCCCCAAGCTTGGCACCTTCCATCCCAACCCCCCCCAATGGCTGCCCCACTTTGGTGCAGGAGTTCCTGAGGTTCCCTGGCCGGTTTCCTGCCAACTCTACTCTCCAAGGGGAGAAATGTGCCCCAAGCAGGCTGACTCTCTGTCTCCGCAACCAGGACCTCCCACCAAGAAAGGTCAGGGAAACATCCCTCACCCGGAGACATTTCTTTACTCCCAATCCCATTTTTCTGGCTCTAATGTCAGTTGCCCTGTGAACACACCATGCGCATTTGAGAATCTGTGTATGATTCTGATGTTTTTGGAGACAGAATCTGGCTCCGTGGCCCAGGCTGGGGGCCAGGTATAGGGCCATCAATCACTGACAGCCTCAAAATTGCAGGCTCAGGCGATCCTCCCATCTCAGCTTTTGGAGTGGCCGGGAAGACATGTACCTCAACCCAAGACTCCTAGGAGGCCGAGAAGGGAAGAGCCTGGGCCTCATAGCAAGATCTCATCACACTCATAAATGTAAATACTGGAGTTGGGCATGGTGAGACCGATGGTCCCAGATTCACTCCTGTGCGGTGGCCTCCAACCTGGGGCATTCCATAGCACCAACCATGGCTACAGAATATGTGAGTCCTGACCGGACATTGTGGCTTACTACCATCAGCCCTATGCCCTGGGAGGCCGAGACGGGAGGCTGCCTGAGCTTAGGTGTCAGAGACCAGTCCTGGCGACATGGGGAGACCTCATCTTGGTGAGAGGTACCCAAAACCAAGTCAGACGTGGTGACACCCGGAGTCCCAGCTGGTTGAGGTCCGAGGTGGGAGGACCACCTGAGTTCTGCAGGGCGAGGACCTGGGAACCACGATCATGCTGCCATGCCCCAGCTCGGCTGATGGAGACTTCAGCAACCAAAAAGAGGTCACCCACAGTTATCACTACAGGTGTCCACGGCTCCCCAGGTAAAGGTATGCATGGGTGGAGGACGATGGAGTGATCAGGAGAGGAAGGGGCTATCTCCCCACCCAAAGGTGACAGACAGGACGACTGGAACACAGCTGTCCCAGGTGTTGCCGGACTGCCTTTTCTTGCTCTGTGCCTGATATATACCCTAGTTCACGGCCGCCTGTTCCATGAGCTCACACACTTATTTGCAATGGGGCACAAGTGTGGAGGGTGGAGGCAGGATTTCTGGCACGTGTAACCAAAAGTGTGGGATGGATGTGCCCAGTGGCTACCTTTGAAACCTCCCACAAATGAGAGGTCAGAAAATACCTTTTCCTTTCCCATCCTTGAGTGTGACTATTCATGCTGGGTGTCAAGGGTGGTGGTCGTGGTGATTTTTTAATATTTGGAGTAGGAATCCTGCTTGTTTGCCCTGGTTGGAGCACAGGGTCACGCTCACAGCCACCACAGACTCCACCTGCTGGTCTAAGGCAATCCTCACACCTTAGCCCCCCAAGTGGCCGGAGACACAGGGCTGTGCCAACACACCCGGCAAACTTTGGATTTATTATTGATGGCTGAGACAAGGTCTCTCCCCATGTCCTGGGCTGGTTTCCAACCTGCAGGCATAGGCCATCCACTCACCTGGACCTCCAAAGGGCCAGGAGGTGAGGCTGAGACCCTGAGCCTGGCCTGTGGTTGTGATGGTGGTTGGTATTATTATTCTGAGTCAGAGTTCCACTCTGTTGCCAAGGCCAGAGCACAGGAGCCCACTCTCAGCCACTGCAGTCTCTACTGTCTGGGATCCAGCAGTTCTCCTGGTGTGGCATCCCAAGTGGCCAGAACGACAGGCTTGCTCCACCATGCTCGGCTCTTTCTTTTGACTTCTTGTAGAGATGGGGTCTTGCCAAGGGGACTGTGCAGATCTCGAACCCGGGGGCTCAGGCCATCCTCTCTCCTCAGCCTTCCAGAGAGCTGGGATGACAGGTGTGAACCCATGCACCCAGCCTCCACAACCCTCTTGGGACCCAACACTAGCACTGTTCCCTTGCAAAGTCCTGGTACCCCAGAGAGGTTGACCGAAGTCACCTGCTGAGTCCTCACTGGCATGTATAAATGGTGCAGCCACTTCTTTCTGCCGGTCGCCCACCCCTTAGCCCGCCTTTTTCCCCAGGTTGGACCCACTTGCTCCTCCCAGGAAGAGCCTCAGGGAAATGGAGGACATCTCTCAAACCTATGGGAGGGGATGCCAGGTGACTCAGGCATGTCTCCTCAGCACTCAGGGAGGCTTAGATGAGAAGATGACCAGAGCTAGGGAGCTCAAGACCAGATTGGACACCATAGCAAAACCCAGTCTCAACCCCAAGAAAACCCAGAAAACCATGGGTGAGGGCAGGACACAGCGGAAGGATTGCCTCCAGCCCAAAGTTCAAGACCAGGCAAGTAGACCAGGATGATGCCCAAATGGAAAGCCTGTGATTGCAGCACTTTTGGAGGCCTGGACTGAGAGGATGAGAGGATTGCCCGAGTCAGGCAGTTTCAGAGTAGTCTGGGCAACCTAGTGAGGAAAGAAAAGACAAGATAGAAGGAAAAAAAGAAAAAGAAAGAAAGAAAAGAAGGAAGGAAGAAGGAAGGAAGGAAGGAAGGAAGAAAGATAGAAAGAAAGAAAGAAAGAAAGAAAGAAAGAAAGAAAGAAAGAAAGAAAGAAAGAAAAGAAAGAAATCCATTTCCAGAAAATCTTCTGGCCTCAGGCCTTCCCCGCCCAACTCCCCCACATGTGACGGTCCCCCAACTCAACAGCCTACAGCCCCAAATCCCCCCAAATGGCTGACCCTACTTTGGTGCAGGAGTTCCTGAGTCTCCCTGGCCAGGTTCCTACTGGCTTTCCTCTTGGAGA
>NW_007086981.1:5582-9621 GCF_000164805.1 Carlito syrichta
TGGCCTGAGCTGGTCTTGGGTTCCTGGGCTCCAGCCATCCTCGCACCTCAGACTCCTAGAGCACTGGGATTTCAGGTGTGGGGAGTTGCACCACGAATTCTGGTTCATATTTTACCAAGAATCGAGGCCGGTCTTGGGGGATCAGGTTCATCATCCCAGCATTTCAGGAGGCCAAGGCCAGTGGCCAGCTCAAGCCCGCAGGCCGAGACCCACCCAGACACCTTGGCAAGACCTTGTCTCTACCCTCCATTCCAAAGGACCTGGGCGTGGTGGTGCATGCCTGTCCTTCCGGTACCTTGGAAGGCTGGGTAAAGTCTTGATGGAGTCCAGCAGTCCGAGGCTGCAGTGGCCCAAAGCAAGCCATTCCCCTTAAGACTGGGTCATGGAGTGAGACTCCGACTCAAAGAGAAAAAGGAAAAAAGGGGAAAAAGAAGAGTATCCATTTTTGTATGGAGATGGAATCATCATGAACAGACAGAGATCATTTAGGAAGGAAGCCCCAGGTTTGGGTCTAGAGTTTCCGAAAGACAGTGGATTGGCAGACAATCTGACACTGACTTTGGGAGGCCAAGGCATGGGACCACTGGCGCCTGGGAGTTTGAGACCAGACTGGGCCACGTAGCAAAACCTCATCACTCCCTGGAATGCAACCACTGGAGTCCTCCATGGTGGCTACAGTGGTCTCAGCTACATGGGATACTATGGCCTCCATCCTGGGGGGTTCCTTTTCATCACACCCACTGACAGAACGTGCAAGTACAGGCTGGGCACCATGGCTCATGGCCATCATTTCCTGCCTGAGCCAAGGGATTGGAGACCAGTCCAGGCGACATGGTCAGACCTCATCATGGCTAGTGGTCTCCAAAATTGAATCAGACTTGGTGGGCCCCAGTTCCCAGCTGCCCAGGAACCAAAGAGGTAGGACCACCTGAGGCCTGCAATTTGAGGCTCCAAGAGTCACGATCATGATGCTGTGCCCCAGCCTGGTTGATGGAGACTCCAGTGACAAAAAAGACACCTCCTATGTGCATCACGATGGGTGTCCTGGGATCCCCAGGGAAAGGTCCACGTGAGCAGGACACAATGGAGTAATCGAGAGTAAGGGGCCCTCCCCCTGCCCATAGGTGGCAGACAGGGCAACCGGAAGCAGGTCTGGCTGCGGCATTGCAGCACTGCCTTGATCTCTCTGTGCCCAATGGACTCTCTTGCTCGGGGCTGTCTGTTCTGTGAGTTCACACACGTCTTTTCTGTGGTGCATGTGTGTGGAGAGTGGAGCCTGGCATTCTGGGGTGCATGGCCGAAGGCATGGAACAGAAGTGCCTGGTGGTCACCTTTGAAACTTTCTGCGAATGAGAGACAGGAAAGTGCCTTTTCCTCTCCCATCCCTGAGGGTGATTCCTCGTTCTTGGTGGCAGGAGTGGTGGTGGTTGTGGTGGAGGTCATTATTATTATTTGGAGATGGAATCCTGCTCTGTCGCCCAGGCCAGAGTGCAGGGGCATGCTCACAGCCACCATGAACTCCACCTGCTGGACTCAGGCAATCCTACTGTCTCGGACTCTCGAGTGGCTGGAACCACAGGCTTATGCCACCATGCCCGGCTAATCTTTGGACTTATTTTTGATGCTCATGACGAGGTCTCGCCCCATGTTCCAGGCTGGTGTCAGACCTGCAGGCTCAGGTCATCCACTTTCCTGGGACTCTGAAGGACTGGAATGAAAAGCTGAGCCCTGGAGCCCGGTCTGTGGGTGCTGTTTTGGTGGTGGTTGGTATTATTATTCTGAGTCAGAGTCCCACTCTGTTGCCTAGGCTGGAGCACAGTGACACACTCTCGGTCAATGCAGCCTCCACCAGCTGGCCTCTGGAGTCTTCCCACCATTTCCTCCCAAGTGACCCTAACAACAGGCATGGGCCACCATGCTCCATTCATTTTTTTTGGCTTCTTGTAGAGACGAAGTCTTGCCAAAGTGCCCGGGGTGGTCTCGAGCCTGGGGACTAAGGCCATCCTCTCACCTTGGCCTCCCAGATTGTTGGAATGACAGACGTGAACTGCAGTGCCCGGCCTCCACACCCATCTCGGGTCCCCACCATGAGGCCCACTCCCTTCCAATGCCCCAGGACCCTGGAGAGTGCTGCCGGAGTTGCCCACCAAACCCTCCACCAGGGGAGGGTCAGACTCATGGACGTGTCTCCACTGGGGTGCACACCCCACTTCCCACCTCAATCCCAGGGTAGATGTGCTCACTCTTCCCATGGGCTACTCCGGGGTAAGGGAGGTCGTGAATCTTAAAACTTTGGGGGGGCAGGGACTGCAGGACAATTCATGCCTGTCTCCTCAGCACTTGGGGAGGCCAAGATGGGAAGATGGCCATAGCCTAGGGGCTCGATACCAGGCTGGCCACCATAGCACGCCCCCACCTCGACCCCAAGCAAAACCCCAAAAATCTTGAGTGAGGGCAGGCATCAGCAGTAGGATTGCCACCAGCCCAGAGTTCAAGACAAGGCAGGAAGAGCAGGATGTCTGCCAAATGGAAAGTCTGTGATCACAGCAATTTGGGAGGCCCAGGCCGAGATAATGGCCCGAGTTGGGTAGTTTGAGAGCAGCCTGGGCAACCTAGTGAAGAAAGAAAAGAAAGAAAGAAAGAAAGAAAGAAAGAAAGAAAGAAAGAAAGAAAGAAAGAAATCCATTCTCCTGTAAACCTTCTGCCCTCAGTCCTTCCCCCCCGCCAACAACCCAAGTGAGAGTATCCCAAGCGCAGCAAATTTCAGCCTCAATTCTCCCCAATGGCTGCCCTCACTTTTGTGCGGGAGTTGCTGAGGCTCCCTGTTTGGGTTCCTGCCAGCCCTCCTCTCTGAGGTGAGAATTGTGACCTAGGGTATCTAACCCTCTGACTCAGTAATGAGGACCTTCCACCACGAAAGGCCAGGGACTCATCCCTCTCCCGGAGTCATTTCTTCCCCTCAATCCCGTTTTCCCTAGCTCAAAAGCCAGACGATCTGTGAACACACCACACACCGTTCAGAATCTGTATATGATTCTGGTGTTTTTGGAGACAGGGTCTGGCTCTGTGGCCGAGACATGATCAACATTCACTGCACCCTTGATATTGCAGTCTCTGACCATCCACCACCATCAGCCTTCCAAGTGGCTGGGACGGCGGGCACCTCGACACATTATCACCTGTTTGGATGGGTGCAGAGACAGGGACTCCTTGCATGGCCTGGGCTGGTCTTGGGCTCCTGAACTCCAAGAATCCTCCCACCTCGGCCACCCAGAGAGCTGGAATTCCACGTATGGGCTGCCACGCCTGGCTTTCTGTTTCATTTTTGATGAAGGATTGTGACTGGGCTTGGGGGCTCAGCGTTGTCATCCCAGGGCTTTGTGAGGCTGAGACCACTGGCTGGCCTGAGCTTACAGGCTGAGAACTGCCTGGGCACCTTGGCAAGACCTCATCTCATCCTCAGGTGTGTGCCTGTAGTTCTGACTCCTCAGAAGGTGGAGACAGGCTCGCCAGAGCCCAGTGGGCCAAGGCTGTGGTGGCTGGGAGAGAGTCACCATCCTCCAGCCTGGGCAATAGAGTTAAACTCTGACTCAAAAAAAAAAAAAAAGGATAAAAGGATAAAAAAGGAGAGCATCCATTTGTGTACGGAGTTGGGATCATCAAAAACAGAGATCATTTGGGAATGAAGATACAGACTTGGCCCTAGAGTTATCGAAAAATGGTGGATGGGTACACAATCGGGCTGTGTTTTTGTGAGGCTGAGGCCAGGGGCAGTTTGAGCCTCAGAGAAATGACCAGCCTGGAACATGTAGCGAGACATCATCGCTCCATGGTAGGCAAACTCTGGAGTTGCATGTGGTGGCATCTGCAGTCCCGGCTACACAGGATGCAGTGGCATCCATCCCCAGGCATTTCTTTGCATCACCCCCATCGACTGATCATGTGAGTCCAGACCAGGAACCATAGCTCATGGCCATCAGACCTGCACACTGGTATGCCCAGGTGGGAGGTGGCCTGAGCTCAGAGGTCGGAGACCAGC
>NW_007086981.1:10574-11670 GCF_000164805.1 Carlito syrichta
CCCGTATTCCAGGCTGGTGTTGAACCCGTAGGTTCAGGCTATTCACTCGCCTGGGCCTCCGAAAGGTGGGGATGCCAGACTGAGACCCTGATGCCAGCCTGTGGTTGTGGTGGTCGTGTGGTTGGTATTATTATTGTCAGTCAGAGTCCTGCTCTGTCACCAAGGCTGGAGTGCAGGGGCCCGCTCTCGGACACCATGGCCTCCACTGGCTGGGCTCCAGGAATTGTCCTACCCTAGCCACCTGAGTGACCATAATGACAGATGTTCGCCACCACGCTCAGCTCATTTTTTGGATTTTGTAGAGATGAGGTCCCACCAAGGTGCCTGGGTTGGTCTTGAATACAGGGGCTCAGGCCATCCTCCCACCTCAGCCACCCAGAGTGACTGAATGACAGGCATGAGCACTCGCACCAGGCCTCCACACCCCACGGGTCCCCACCATGAGTCTGGCTCCCTTCCAATGACCCAGGACCCTGGAGAGTGCAGCCAGGGTCGCCCACTGAGCCCTTTCCAGGGGAAGAGCCTGGTGCACAGGTGTGTCTCTGCCAGGGCACCACCCATCCACTCACCTCATTCCCCAAGTTGGAACCACTCTATCCTCCAAGAGGCTGTCTCAGGGAAAGGGAGGGCATGACTCTCAAACCTTCAGTGGGGCAGAGAGTGTCAGATGACCCAGGCCTGTCTCCTCACTTGGGGATGCTGAGATGGGAAGATGGCTGGAAACCTGGAGCTTGAGACCAGGCTGGACAACATAGCAAGTCCCCACCTTGACCCCAAACAAAACCCAGAAAACCTGGGTTGAGGGCAGTACTCAGCAGGAGGATCACCTCAGGCCCAGAGTTCAAGACCAGGAAGGAAGACCAGGATACCGACCAAATGGAAAGCTTGTGATCACAGCTGTTTGGGATGCTGAGGCTGAGAAGAAGGTCCAAGTTTGGCAGTTTGAGAGCAACCAGAACTACCTTGTGAGGGAACAAAAGAGAGAGAGAGAGAAGAAAAGTAAGAAAGAAAGAGAGAGAGACAGAGAGAGACAGGTAAAGAAAGAAAGAAAAAAGAAAGAAAGAAAGAAAGAAAGAAAGAAAGAAAGAAAGAAAGA
>NW_007086982.1:0-1560 GCF_000164805.1 Carlito syrichta
CACTGCACTCCAGTCTGGGCGACAGAGTGAGACTCCAACTCAAAAAAAAAAAACTTAGAATACTATCATAACAAAGTCCAAAATAACAGCATGTCAAACAAAAGAAATTTAAAACTGCAATGTGATATTGGCATAAACCCAAATCTTTTCAATGTCTAAGGAATGGGATTAAGCAGAGTGGTAAATGTTCATTTTCTACTTGTAAGCACTGATATTCATACAAGAATTACCTATAGTAGCGAAAGAAATTAAGGTGGGAGACAGAGAGAGGGAGAGTGAGAGAGAGAGAAGGGAGAAAGATTCATTTTCATTTAGCGATAGAGAAATGATGAATATCTATCCAATGGAATTTTATTCTGCAATTTGCATCTAACGTAGAAGAGCTGTTTTCCTGCTGGAACCAGATTCTCTGCTGTAGATTTGGTCCCTTCTCATTGCTTAGAAACCATGCATTACCAATTATACCTTTCTCCTAAGTTCAACCTGGCCCTCTCAAATGGATCCTTCCCTTGGCACTTAAACACCTCATGTCTTACCCTAAGAACAGCCTCTCTCTATCCAGTAGCTTACTCCAGTTACCTCCTATCCCATCTTCCCCTCTTGCCAACCTACTGACGATACTCTATCCTCATAGTCTCCAATCACCCTTTATGTTTCCAGGTGACCTAAAAAATGAAGTTTGCAGCAATCAGTAGCTCTGTATCTGCTTTAAGAGAATTTTCCCAGACTTTCAGTCATAAATTTTTTCTCCTGCAAAACAGGGCAATTCAAAGAGTTAAATCTGAAAGGTTTCTCAGAGTCTACCTCTCTGTATCATTTAGTGGGATGATGTGTGATTAGTTCAATACTAGCCACATCTTCTGAGTCTCTTGTGCACTCAGTCCTTGGAACCACACTGTGATGTGATTGTATCCAATCCCATGGTTTTAGACATCTGTATGGTGACCTATATGATGATGATTCCAAAGTTCATATATCCAGCACCAACCTCTCTCCTGAACTCTGGAAGTTGCAGGAATTCCCTGAGTCAAGCTTAAGTGGCTTGAGTATGAAGTTGCCCACTTCCCACTTAATCTCTTCCCTTTGGTGCTCCAACCTTCTGAAACTGAACTTGTCCAAACCTGAACTCTTTATTTTCTCCCTCAAACCTGCTACTGCTGCAGTAAATGACAATTTTATCCTTCTGGGCTTTTGTATTTGCTATTTCCATTTTCCACAACCTTTCCTCACATATTGGCATGGCTCAGAGCTTCATTCCTTTAAGGCTGTGCTGAACTCTGTGTAAAAATATAATACTTATACCCTTATTACTCTTTAGCCTTCATCTTTATTTTTCTTTGCAGCACATGTCACCACTTAACAGATTCTATAAGTTAATTTATTTATATGCTTTTTGCTTGTCTCCTGCCACTACAAGGTGAACTCCATGAAAAGGACTTCCTTTGCTTTTTAGTTTTTAGAATAACCTAGCACATAAATATTCTTGAAAGAATGGATGAATGAATGAACGAATGCACTTCCATCTTTAGGTTTCTGCTGAAACTGGTATGTACGTTATTC
>NW_007086983.1:0-3789 GCF_000164805.1 Carlito syrichta
CCCACAAAACCATAATAAAAAATACTGATTAATGAAAAAAAAAAAAAAAATGCGTGTGGAAATGCAAGAGACCTCAGATATCCAAAGCAATCTTGAGCAAAAAGAACAAAGCTGGCGGCATCACCATGACAGATGGTTAAGGAGTTAAATGGCATTTTCCATTTAAAATTTTATATTTCTATGAAGTTCAATGCAAGATTTGTGGGGTTAAGACAAACCAGGAAGTGTCCCAGGAACATCTAGCTTTTGATATGCCCCCACATCTTCCACGGGTTCACCCTCCTTCACCCTCTCACCACAGGACCCTCCCCCAGGGAGTGCAATTTAGCTCTTTTGTCCTAAATAGCATTTTGATGGAAAAGTATGATATGTCTTCATAGTTAGGTGCTACTATAATATCTACTTCACAGGGAGGTGGGAAGTAGGGGAGTAGGGGAGGTGATGGGTAGAAACTGAGGACAAGAGAAGGAGCCAAATGGTGCCTGCAGAAGATATATCTTCTCTTTTATTTTGCTTGACCAAAGCAACCAACAAAATGCAACTTTAGGTTTTCAAGAACTGATCACATTTAAAATCTTTATTGAAATTCTTCCTCATTCCTTCACCACCCTACCGAATATTAAGAAAACTGAGACTGAGCATGGCGGCTCATATCTGTCATATCAGCACTTTGGGAGGGTAAGGTAGGAAGATCACTTGAGTCTGGAGTTCAAGACCAGCCTGGGCAACATAGCAAGACCCTGTCTCTACAGAAAATAAAATGTATCCAGGCTTGTGGTGTGTACCTGGAGCCCCAGTTGCTTGGGAGGCTGAGGCGGGAGGATCCCTTGAGCCCAGGAGTTCAAGGCTGCAGTGAGCTATGATTACACCACTGCACTCCAGCCTGGAACAAAGAGTGAGACCCTGTCCAGCAAGGTGGCTCACATCTATAATCCAGCAATTTGGGAAACTGAGGTGAGAGGACTGCTTGAGCCCGGGAGTTTGAGACCAGCCTAGGCAAGATAGCAAGACCTTGTCTTTACCAAAAAATCAAAGAATTAGCCAGGCATGGTGGTGTGCACCAGTTACTACAGAGGTGGAGGTGGAAGAATCACCTGAGCCTGGGAGGTTGCGGCTTTGATGGGCTGTGACGGGGCCACTGACTCCAGCCTGGGTGACAGAGTGAGAGCCTGACTCAAACAACAAAAGCAAACAACACCCCCCCACAAAAAAAAGAAAGAAAAAGAAAACCGAGAGCATATTAATACAAGTGATATTATGGCCTATAATCCATCTATCTCTTTGATTTCTGAACCAGTTGCCTTATTTGGAACAACAAAGTCATAGTTACTGGATGCCATCAAGTGGGTTTGGCATCCTGTCTTCAAAGGCTTCTCTGCAGTTACGTCTTTGTGCCCCTCAGTGATGGTTTCTCAGAGGGTCAAAGGGTCAGCTTGGCTTGGGCCAGTCAGCACAACTGGTCTTGTTTGTAGTCCCAGTGACAAAACCTCCTGATGATTGAGATGTCACCTGATTGCTAACAAACGATTTCCCTCCCAAATTCTTATTCACCGTCAAAAATGTTGCTCTGCAGTGGCGTTGACTTTGGGGAAATTCCCTGAGCTGTATGTACCCTTACTAACTGTGCATTTTTTCAGTGTGTATGTTATTCTCCATCAGGTGGCTGAGTATGTACTCCCAGCGCTTGGGGAGGCCTAGGCGAATGGATTGCCTGAGCCCGCAGGTTCAAGATTCACCCCGGCAACTTGGCAAGACCTCGTCTCTACAATAAATCAAAAAATCAGCGGGGCGTGGTAGCGCACGCCTGTAGTCCCAGCTACTTGGAAGGCTGAGGCGGAAGGATCGCCGGAGCCCAGCAGGTCGAGGCTGCGGTGGCCGGGAGCGGCCACTGCACTCCAGTCTGGGTGACAGAGGGAGACTCCTACTCAAAGAAAAGAAAAGATTGTATTTTATTTTATTTTCCACGAATCCTTGCTTCTCTAGCATATAGAATCAAGTTCATATTTATGAGAATTGGGGCTTAAAACTCTGGGTCTCTATTTTCAGTCTTCAAAAAGTCTCTGGGTTTACGAGTGGTAATGAGGCTGATGAACATTTCAGAATCTGCAGGTTCCTTCTGTTTTACGATATGAGTGTGTTTTCTGGACCTTGAGGTAGGAGGTGGGCCACACACCTGGGCCTGAGCACCAGGAAAGGAGGGTGGGAGCTGTAGGGAGCCAGGAGAGGCTACTGGCTCCCTGCTATGAATGTTAGGGCTGCCTCTCTGGGTTAGAGAGCATGAGATGAGAGCCATGACTGCTACGGGTCATTCTGGGAGTGGGGGAGTGTGGGAACAGCCCTCTGCCTCTCGTCTTCTTACGGCACAGGCTGGACTATAATCCGCAATTAATGCTCATTTGAGGCCTCAGTGCTGGAGTTCTAGAAGTCTGTCTCTCTCCTGTTCCAAGTCCCTCCTCTAAGAGTGCCTGTTGTTTTTTGTTTGTTTGTTTTTTGTCTGAGACTCCTTAGGCCGTGTCTCCTGACCTTTACACATGCTGTCCATTCCTTTGTCTGAAATGCCCTCTCTTCTTCCATGTGCTTGGCAGATTCCTTCAAGACTCAGCTTGGGCACGACTTCCCTTATGCTTCTACTTACTTCTACTTCCTGCTTGAAGCCCAGCAACTGGCACAAAGCAGGTGCTCGGTGAATGCATGGGCCATGCCTGCCCTTTCAAGAACGAGGATGTGTCCTGCGGGAACAGTATGGGTTTTGGTATCTGGAGGAAGCTCAGCTTGGATCCCAGACTTGAAACTGACTACGAGACCTTAAGCATTTTAACCTTCCTGTTCTCCATGTTATCACTTATGTGATGGGAACAGCAACATTTACCCTGCGCTCCCCACAGACTGAAGAAAGGCGACAGCATCTTGTGAAAGATAGAGTGCTTGGTTGAGCTTGGTGGCTCAGTTCCAGCACTTTGGGAGGCCAAGGTGAGTGGATTGCCTGAGTCCACGGGTTCGAGACCAGCCCGGGCAACTTGGTGAGACCTTGTCTCCACAATAAACCAAATATTAGTCAGGCATGTAGCACATGTCTATAGTTCTGGCTCCTTGAAAAGATTGCCAGAGCCCAGCAGGTCGATGCTGGGGTGGCTGTGAGCATGCCGCTGCACTCTGGCCTGGGCGACAGAGTGAGACTCTAACGCCAAAAAAATTTTAAAAAGTTAGAGTACGCTACAGATTTAGAAGCAGTAAGCTCTTCCTGTGTTCTTGCTACTTGCCAGGCACTGTCACTGATCCCAGCAGCCCCGCAATTCAACACCCCTGGATGTGGCAGCAGCCTTGGTGATAGAAAATAATGAACTGGTTTTAGCTTTGCACAAGTCAGATCTGGAAGAGGTGAGCCATGTTCCTGCTCTGGGTGTCTGTGTGACTGATGCTTGTTCTTAGTTCTTTCTCACATTCTGTAGACTGCAAGCGATTCAAATACCCATCAGGGCATGAACTGATAGACAAGTGTGGTCTACCCATAGACAGTGGAATGTCATTCACCAGTAAAAAAGGATGAAGAACGGACACACGTGACGACGTGAAGGAATCTCTGTATCATTGACTGAATGAAAGAAGTCACGCGCAGAGAGACACATGCAAGGTCTCATGGGTGAATGTTCTGGAAAACACAAGCTTGTTTGTGGTGAGAGATAGAAGATTGTCCAGGACTAGCGTCAGGGAGGAGGATACTGCAAAGGCCACAGGGGAGCTCTGAGGAGGGATGGAAACGTCCTGTATCTTTTTTTTTTTTTTTTTTTT
>NW_007086983.1:3809-8924 GCF_000164805.1 Carlito syrichta
AATGCTGTGCCTGTTCCTTAGCGATAATGATTTGATTTCTCAGTCTCTAATTTCCATTATAGATATTTTACAAACTATTCATTCATTCCTTTATTCGACTAATATTTATTGATTGTTTATCATGCGCCTCGCCCTCTGAGAGACCCTTGTTTGTTGCTACTGAGTGTAAACTTTGGAAAAATATAAACCACACACAAACCTAAAACTCTGTGCTCTTTTTGAATATGTAGAAGCTGCTAAATTAATGTCACTATTATGATAAAATTCCTAAGGATGCTTTCTTACTGCTTTCTTTCTTTTTTAATTTATTTCTTCTGTCTTAAATTATAAACTTTTGGGAGACAAGTATTGAATCCAGTTAGTTCTCATTTTTTTCTACCCATCACCCCACATAGAAGGCCTTCAATATTTTCTACAGATGTTGACTCAGAAAAGTGTCCAGGATATTGTCTTCATATTAGAGCAAAATATTGTTTCCAAAAGTAAAACTAGGTAGAAAACATCTATTGTTTATAGTCTGCTATTTCATTTATCCATTCATCCATTCAGTTCTACAACATTTATTTTTTTTTTTTGCGTCGGAGTCTCACTCTGTCGCCCAGACCGGAGGGCAGCGGCCGCTCATGGCCCCCGCAGCCTCGACCTGCCGGGCTCGGCGATCCTTCCGCCTCCGCCTTCCCAGTAGCCGGAATTACAGGCGTGCACCACCACGCCCGGCTGATTTTTTGATTTATTGTAGAGATGAGGTCTCGCTGCCCAGGCGGGTCTCGAACCCGCGGGCTCGGGCCGTCCACTCACCTCAGCCTCCCAAAGGCGCGGGATGACGGGCTGAGCCACCGAGCCCGGCTACGTTCTGTATCTTGATACGGTTTTACAAATGTCTACCTCTGTCATGGCTCATTAATTTATACTTTAAGTTGGTGACTTTCTTGTACACCACTTATACCTCAGTGTAGTTTGTATAAAATACTTTCAGCTGGATGACTTATTTCTTTTAAAAATAGGAGGTGAGTAGTCATCTCCTAATTTTGCAAAGAAGAAAAGGGAGAGTCAGAGCAGTAAAGGGATTTGTCCTACAGGAGGCAGATCCAGGGGGTCCCTCTTGGGTCCTTTCACTCCGAGTCCAGTGCTGCTTCTACACGAGGGTGGGACGTACGGGCCTGGGGTACCACAGGGAGGAACACAGCAACCCGAGACGACCCCAGCGATCCATCTCCAGCTGCCTGTAGCTCAAGGGCTGACACCAACTCTCGCCTGTGCATGATTCAAGCCTCAACCCGGCCCACCCTCTAAACACACCGAATGCTGCTGTTGGTCTCACACTTCACAAATAGTTTCCTTTTCCCTCTCCTAAAGGATCCCACATGTATCTCAATAACACAAAGGGGTCGAGGACTGCCAGTGCTGAGGTTGGGACATTCTGCTCAGAGACAGGGAATCGGCTTGCTTTGTTTAATCACTTTCCAAATAAGAGAACTGAGTTGGGGCCAGGGAAGTGTTTGGTTTCTGAGCTTTTAATATCAGTCGTCCCCAGCAAATGCCAGTTACCCACTGCTGTGTAATGAATCATCCCCAACTCAGGGCTGAAAATAATAACAATCATTTTACTGCAGGCTGAGAATCCCTTCTTTGAAATGCTTGGGACCAAGATGTGTTTTGGATTTTTTAAAAACTTTTGAATATTTGCATGATATGTACCAGCTGAGGAGCCCTAATATAAAAGTGGTCATCCAAAATGTTCCAACGAGCATTTCCTTGGAGCATGACCTTGGAACATCATGCCAGCATTCAAAAAGTCTTTAATTCTGGAGCATTTCAGATTTTAGAACTTTTTTTGGTTTTGTTTTGTTTGGGTTGTTTTCTTTAGTCAGGGTCTCACACGGTCACCCAGGCTGGAGTGCAGTGGCATAATCACAGCTCACCGCAGCCTCGAACTCCTGGGCTCAGGTGATCCTTCCACCACAGCCTCCCAAGCAGCGGGAACGACAGGCACACGACATTATTATTCCTGGCTAATTTTTTGACTTTTTCGAGAAACGTGACCTCACTAATTGCCCCGGTTAGTCCTGAATTCCTGGGCTCAAGCAATCCCCCTGCCTTGCCTTCCCAAAGTGCTGGGATGATAGGCATGCGCCACTGCTCCCGGCCCAGATGTTGGAAATTTTGGATTAGAGATACTCAACCTGCATTCTCTCTCATGGTCCTGAGACTGACTAAGCTCTCCTGGACTGTTCTCACAAGATTACTGTCAGACAGTGGCTTGGGCAGGAGTCATCTGGAAGGTCTCTGTGCTCACATGTGTAGCGGTTGATGTCTGCTGTAAGCTGAGACTTCTGTAGCCCGGTACATGGCCTCATGTGGCCTGAGCTTCCTGACATCACAGAGGCTGGGAGAGAGGCTCCCAAGAGGACCAGGCAGAAGCTGTTTCTCCTCACATGTCCCAGCCTCCGAAGCCACGTTGTCCCCCTCTGCTGTAGTCACAGGCCCACCTAGATTCAAGGAGGGGGACATAGACCTGAGTAATGCTAGCATCACATCAACACTCCGTTGTAAGGATATGCAGGATGGGAGATTGTGTTGAGTTCAATTTGGAAAGTATAATCTGCCACAAGGTGGAGCTCAAACATTCTTGGCCTCGTGACTTCTTGGCTGGTACTTTTATTCTAATTCACGCTACTTTGAGCAAGAATTGGCTATCTGTAGATTAAAACTTTCTGTATATCCAAAAATTTCCAAGAACAAACAAACAAGCAAACAAAAAAACATTGGGAAATAGTATTTGCAATGTAGATGATAAAAGGCTAGTTGGTTTTAGGATGTAAAGGGCCCTTAAAAGTCAGCAAGATTGTACCAATTTAAAACAAAAAGCCTGTAGTTCCGGCTACTTGGAAGGCTGAGGCGGAAGGATCGTCGGAGCTCAGCAGGTCGTGGCTGCAGTGGCCGGGAGTGGCCATTGCACTCCGGTCTGGGTGACAGAGTGAGACTCCGACTCAAAAAAAAAAAAAAAAAAAAAGTATTAAGTCTGGGCAACATAGCAAGATGTCATATATACGAAAAATTAAATTAAAAAAATTAGCTGGTGTGGTGGCATGCACCTGTAGACCTAGCTATTTGGGAGGCTGAGACGGGAGGATCTTTTGAGTCCAGAGGACTGGGGCTACATTGAGCTGTGATTGCATCACTGCACTCCAACCAGAGTGACAGAGCAAGATCTCATCTCTTAAACACACACACATACAATGAAGGACTTAAAGTGCAATTGCCAAAAAAAAATGAAAATGGCTAGTGTACCTTTTAATTTTTTAATATTTTTTTCAGAGTCTCACTCTGTTGCCCAGACTGAAATGCAGTGGCATGCTCACAGCCACCGTAGCCTTGACCTGCTGGGCTCAGGTGATTCTTCCACCTCAGCCTTCCAAGTAGCTGGAACTACAGGTGCGTGCCACCAGGCCCATCTAATTTTTGGATTTACTGTAGCGATGAGGTCTCACCAAGCTGCCCAGACTGGTCTCGAAACCCTGGACCCAGGCAATCCTCTTGCTTCAGCTTCCCAAAATGGAATGAAAGGCTTAAGCCACCTCACCCGGCTAACTAGTGCACATTTTTAAAGCTCACCTCAGTGTAAATATAGGGAAACCACTCTCTTGAACCCTCCTACTGGTGGGAGCATAAACTGGTACCGACTTACTTCAGGGCAGCTGGGGAGTATCTATGGAAAGTCTTAAAACTTTCAATAATCATGAGTTGGAATTTATCCTAGAGATATTAATAAGGACACTGATAGGCAAGGGTGTTTATTAAGTGTTATTTACCCCCCGGGGAAAATACAGAAACATCCTAAATGTGAATCAATAAAAGAGTTAGTGAATTTATGGTTCATTCATATAGCAGAATATAATACTATTATATAGTCATTAAAAGTGATGTTCATAGGCACATTATTTATACGGAAACAAAAATACTAAAAAGTATAACAGGATTCCATTTACGTCATACATACTTTACAAAATACATATAATAAGATTGTGCGTGTGTGTATATTTACAACCTTTCTGGGCTATGTATCAATGTATTCGTGAAGCTATTGTTGAACAAGATTGCTGTGATTTCTCTTCTTGTACTTTGTTTGCCAGTTTTCTAAATGGAAATGTGTTAAATACAAATAAATGATAGAGTAAGGAAAAGTAAAAATAAAATTTTATTTCGATCGCTTTGTGAAAAGCAACAGAAGCAAGGGAAGGATGTTTACAGTAAACCAAATCTGGTGTCGAACACCGCCCTGATACTTGCTAGCAGCGCGGCTTTCGCCAAGTTACTTCACTTCCTGGAGTCTCAGTTTCCAGTCTTGCACACTAAATCCTCCTTCTGAGGTTGTTGTGAGTTAGCTATCCCGTGGCCCACTTACATCCAGCAAATAAAAACGCGTTGCTCCACCCCCTCCACCTAGCCTTCTTCTCTGACCTCTTTTAACTCCTTCACTGGAAGTGATAGGAACCCATCATGTAGTGCCACCTGGTATTAGCAGCTGCTTAGTGACCAGACACACACACACACACACACACACACAGTAGGTGGGGAATGTGTCTTATTTGCAAAAGTCCAGACACACACACACACACACACACACACACACACACACACACACACACAGTAGGTGGGGAATGTGTCTTATTTGCAAAAGTCCAGACACACACACACACACACACACACACACAGACACACACACACACACACAGTAGGTGGGGAATGTGTCTTGTTTGCAAAAGTCCCGCGCTGTCTGGAAGCGGCCTGCAATCCCGTCATCCTCCACGGAGACTCGTTCCGAGCCTGGTCGGCGGCGGCATGTGCGCGCTTGGGAATACGCCGGCATGTCCCCTGGGAGTGCACTCACGTGTGTGCACACCGAGCCCGCGGAGGAATCCCGTGGACTCCTCACCGTGCCAAGCCCGCGGCTGCGGACCTGGCCCCAAGGCTGTCTGCAGATGCGTGCAGCGGGAGGGGAAGACTTGGGGGGAGGGCCGGGCGGCTTGGGGGGAATCGGAATTAAGCCGCAAGAGCTTGACCACACTCGGGGGCCGCCCGAGGCCGCGCCGCAGGCCACGGGCCGGTCCGACG
>NW_007086983.1:8944-9421 GCF_000164805.1 Carlito syrichta
GCGGCCACTGCACTCCAGTCTGGGCGACAGAGTGAGACTCCAACTCAAAAAAAAAATCTTTAAAAAAGATTGATATACTGTAACATCACTGAAGACCACAGGATGGTCATTGATTTAGAGTGTTGGGGTCCGCAATGACTTTTTTCATGTATCGATTTTCCAAATGTTCTGTAAGCTTGTGAAATAGTTTTCTGTAAAAGAGAAAGAGTCAATCGGAGCTGGAAAGAGCTCACATTGTCCACAGCTTGTCACAGATGGATGCATGTAGCTGAAACTCGGCGAGAATGTTTCACTTTAGGAATATGATATGATTTCATATTCTAAGATTTTGGATGATTAAGAAAACTATTAGCCGGGCTCAGTGGCTCAGCCCATAATCCCGTGCTTTGGGAGACTGAGGTGAGTGGATTGCCTGAGCCCGCCTGGGCAACTTGGCGAGACCTCATCTCTACAATAAAGCAAAAAATTAGCCGGGTG
>NW_007086983.1:9441-12309 GCF_000164805.1 Carlito syrichta
GAAGCCCCGCCGCGGGTCGAGACCGACCCGGCGGGCCGGAGACCCCGGCGGTCCCTCTGAGCTCGGCCGTCTCCTCCTCAGCGCCCGCAGCCGGGGGCCACGCCTCGAGCCAGTTGCCCCCAGCCTTTTCGGCCCCTCCACACGTCCTCCTCGAAGTTCTTCGGGCTGCGGCCCTCAGCGGTGCCCTCCACCCCGGCCCAAGAGGAAAACCCAGTCGGCCCCCGCCGAGTTCAGACCCGGGGCTGGGTGGCCCGCACTTCGGCCCCGGAGGGCTCCGGGACTGTCGCCTCCCCTTTGCGGAACTGTGGCCCTCTCGTGTGTCCGCTCGAGGAGGGATTTTTGCAAAGCCATGTCTGTTCGCTCGAGCAGCCCCTAGAGGGATTTTTGCAAAACCCTGTTTCTCGTTTTGGTTGTCTCTGAAACACTTTTTCATCATCGGTTGGCTTAGTAGCGGGTCACTTCCAGCATGTTGAAGACATGGGCCATTTCAAAGTACGACCTTGCAGCACTCTCACCAAGACACCCAGCGGGAGGCAGATCCAAGAACGACTTGGCTCGCGCAGTGGCCCTGTGAAGAGGGGTGTGGGGAAGCTCTTGAAGGGTCCTTCCTCGCTTTGCACCCCAGTCTCCGTTCCCCACAAAATGCTACTGCCACGAGGTACGTCCTTGTCCTCGGAAGTCTTTTGTGGATCACCCTGGACTGAACAGCCCGGACCCCGTGGAGAAGGGCGGGGTGGCCAGCCAGGTGGTGTAGGTGGGAGAGCAGGGTGCAGGGCAGGGGAGTCTGTGGCTGGAGGAGCCAGGAGGAAGGATACACATGGGGCTGCCTTCGTGGGTCCTCTTTGCAGTGTTCTCAGTTCCCTCGCTTGCTGTGTCAGCTTTTAGAAGTGTCTGTTGCCCTCGTGGACAGTGCCTGGGCATGGCCGTGGGGGAAAGTCAGGGGCACGGGGGTGACTCTGTCCTTTCCTTGGAAGCCCCTGAGGAAAGAGGCGACAGCCTCGGGCCCTGGGACTGCAGCGTTCCCAGGGGTCCAGCGCCAAAGGTCCATGGTAAGGAGGAACGTGGACTCCCAGGAGTAGCAGCTGGTGGACAACTTGGCCCAGCCATGGGACATCCTCCCTTCCCCACAGGGCAGTGCCAGAGGCAGGGAAGGCCTCACCTCTTGTGGCAGCCTTTTTCCAACCCCTCCCCAGCCTGGAGGCGCTCAGCTCCCGAGTGAAGGAGAGGGGAACTCTCGTCTCAGAAGTGAAGATCCACTCTGTGGCCACTAACTTTGCCTCCTGTTCGGCAGGGCGTGCCGCCCGGGCTGTGCACTTGCATTTTCTTTTGCAATACTGGCGTGATCCCTGCTGCACTCGGACCCTCTCCTTGTCAGAAGGGGAAGCCAGGATCCTGCCCATGTCGTGCCTCTTGGGGCATCGGAAATTCCACATGCAGCACTGGCGTTATCTGTGCCTGGCTTTTTGCACACACAGCAGACAGGCACTCGCTGGGGTGGGTTGCGGTGGGGGCATGGGTGTGTGGGGGTGTTTTTAAAATCAAATCCGTGAGTGGGTGGAGGAAAGCGTGGAAGCCCTCCTGGGAATGGTCATCAGACCCCAAAACCTTTATCCTCAAGTAAGAACATTCAGTAGAAGCTGGGCACGGCGGCTCACGCCTGTAATCCCAGCACCTTGGGAGGCGGAGGGTGAGACATGGCCTGAGCTGCTCAGGGGTTTGAGGCCAACCTGAGCACCATGGCGAGACCTCATCTCTACAGTAAGTCGTAAGATTAGCCAGGCGTGGTGGCACATGCCTGTGGTTCCAGCTACTTGGAAGGCTGAGGCAGAAGGATCAAAGATCACCGGAGCCCAGCGGGTTGAGGCTGCGGTGGCTGTGAGCATGCCACTGCACTCCAGCCTGGGTGACAGAGTGAGACTCCAACTCAAAAAAAAAAACAGCATTCGGTTTCTGTAAGTAACAAAGTCAAATGACTTCAGAAACAGGGAAGACGATTCACTGGCTTTAGGACAACTGCTTGAAGCAGCTATATTTGCACAGAGTGCTTGTCTTTGCCTCAGTCATGTGTTTTTCTTTTCTTTTTTCTGAGTTGGGAGCTCAGTCTGTCGCCCAGGCTGGAGGGTAGTAGTGGCACAATCACGGCTCACCACATCCTCAACGTCCCCATTCAGGTGATCCTTCCACCTCAGCCTCTAGAGCAGCTGGGACGACAGGCATGGGCTCACATGCCCAGCTAATTTATTTTTTGAGGCGACGAAGTCTCGCCATGTTGCCCAGGCTGGTCTTGCTCTGGGGTTCAAGCAACCCTCCCACTTCTGCCTCCCAAATTGCTGGGACTGCCAGCGTGAGTCACCATGCCCAGCTCTATTATTTCTTTGTTGGACTCAAGACTGTGTGTGTGCATGTTGGGTATGTGAATCATTTGAGGCAACAACCTATGGGATGGTTGTCCTTTCTCTCTCTGCCCCACTCCTTGACCCCGCCTTTTGGAGGACACTACTGGGGCCTCCACTGGCCCTCAGGACGGCTGTTGTTGGAACCAGAAGAGCCCAGAGCCAAGGAGGAGGGTAGTGAGGAGAAAGGAAGGCTCAGAGCCAGTGCTGGGTACTCTTGGGGGTGGAGTCTGCAGGGGGCGTGGACTGTGCCTCCTGCATCCCACACTGGCCTCTCCAGGGGCAGCCCCGAAGAAAAGACAGCCCACTGCCTCAGTCTCCCTCGAGGGAGGGAGGGTGGACCTTAGGGAATGGCTGAGAGTGCTGTCATTCCCGTGGGCCAGATGGTCGGGATGAGGAAGTTGCAGGGTGACCTGTGAGGGTCAGGGGGCCAAGGACTCCAAGACTCAGAGGGAGACCCCAGTAGGAACAGAGC
>NW_007086983.1:12638-33638 GCF_000164805.1 Carlito syrichta
TGCCTGTAGCTCTGGCTACTTGGAAGGCTGAGGTGGAAGGATCGCCGGAGCCCAGCAGGTGGAGGTTGCAGTGGCTGGGAGTGTGCCACTGCACTCCAGCCTGGGTGGTAGAGTGAAACTCTGACTCACCCCCCACCCAAAAAAAAGAAAGAAATCTCCTCCAGTGAGCAGATCAAGTTGTCTGCCATTTTGTGGCTCCAAGTCTGAAAACAAAAACGAGCTAACAAAATAAATACTTTTTTGTAGGACCTTTTTGGTATGCCTGTGTAGTTCTTACCTGTTAGACTGTAACCAATATGTATCTTAATACATGTAGATGTGATTATAAGATATTAGCTTGGTGCAAAAGTAATTGTGGCTTTAGACTGTGAGTTTTAAATAATTATAGCTAGGCTCAAACACATCTTTATTAAGAAAAATAGGAACCATTATAATCAACACATTTTTGCCAACGAGAAATAAGTTTATTTATTCCTGTAGCATAAAAATCCGTGCTTCGGGATTCAGCAAACTCTTGGGAAGTATTTTCTTCACCCTGCTGGTTGTGGAAGCATTGTTCCTGCAAAGGTTGTTGAGATGCTTGAAGAAATGGTAGTCGGTGGGCAAGAGGTCAGGTGTATATGGTGGATGCGGCAAAACTTTGCAGCCTGATCCGTTCAACCTCTGAAGCGTTGGTTGTGTGATGTGCAGTTGTGCATTGTCATGGCGAAGAATTGGGCTCTTTCTGTTGACCAAAGCCAGATGCAGGTGTTGCAGTTTTCAGTTCGGCTCATCGATTTGCTGAGCATGCTTCTCAGATGTAACGGTTTTGTTGGGAATTCAGAAAGCTGCAGGGGATCAGACCAGCCGCAGACCACCAAACAGGAACCATGCCCCTTTTTTAGTGCAAGTTTGACTTTGGGACGTGCTTTGGGGCTTCTTCTGGTTTCAACCACTGACCTGGTCATCACTGGTTGTCGTATACAATCCACTTTTCGTCGCACGTCCCAATCCAATTGAAATGTGATTCATTGTTATTGCCCAGAATAAGAGAATGCAACACTTCGGAACGATGATTTTTTTGCTTTTCGGTCAGCTCACAAAGCACTCACTCCTCATCGAGTTTTTTCACCTCTCCAATTTGCTTCTGAATGACTGTAGCATGGTCAACGTTGCAGCAACTTCTCCTGTAGTTGTAAGAGGATCAGCTTCGATGATTGCTCTCAAATGCTCATCTTAAAGGCTCTGGTTTCCTTTGCAAAAGGAGACACCACCGCTGCACTGTATGTTCATTACCAGTTCCTGGGCCAAATGCATTGTTGACGCTGCGAGTTGTCTTCACATCCTATTTTGAACTCGAATAAGAAAATCGCTCAAATTTGCTTTTTGTCTAACATAATTTCCATAGTATAAAATAAACAGCAAGTAATAAGTCATTCGCAAAAAATAAATAAATAAAGCAAGAAAGGTACATTAAAAGGGTGTATAACATGACCACATTTATTTCAGAATGTTTTCCAATATCAAATGGCAAATGTGAACCATGCAAAAACCAAAATAACTTTTGCACGAACCTAATAGCTTTTCCCACCCTTCTTGTAAACTGCAGAAATGTTTAAACATACACGAAAGTTGAGATTGTAGAGTTATGACCTCCTGTCTCAGTCTAGGTTCCAACAAAAACAGTTGTGCTCAAATGGGGATAATTGGAGGGAGGCTTAGTTATGGCTGAGGATTGGGTGTGGGGAACTTGAAAGTCCTAGAGGACAGTAGTAGGGACCTGTCACCTCTCTCAGGCCCAGAGATACTAGGGGAGGGAGTGACTCCTGGGACCTGGTAGAGGGTGTACTGGGAAGGACATCCAAGAGGGGCTGTTACCTCAATGTGGGCTGGCCAAGGGACACCAGGTCTCACTCTTTTCCTGTTAGGA
Organism: Carlito syrichta; assembly: GCF_000164805.1. NCBI lineage: Eukaryota > Metazoa > Chordata > Mammalia > Primates > Tarsiidae > Carlito > Carlito syrichta. Next base: position 14,548 of record NW_007086983.1, read on the forward strand.
AGCCAGGGGCAAGGGAGCCACAGATGTCATCCATATGCATCAGCCTCTTGGGGCCCAGGCTAGGGTCGGGGCAGAGTTAACAGACACCGGGATGCTATCCAGCGTAATCCCACATACCATCCCCAGCTGCAACAAGGGCATCCATTCTCTATTGCTGAGGAACAAAGACCACCAATGTCATGACTTAAAACAACACCCAAGTATAATTTCACAGTTCTGCAGGTCAGAAGTCCAGCACACCATGGCTCGGCTGGGGCCTCTGCTTAGGGTCGAAATGCAGGTGTTGGGCCGGTCTGTGCACCTTTCTGGAGGCTGGTGAATTCTCTTGCAGGCCCACTTGGGTTGTGGCAGAACCCAGCTTATTGCAGTTGTAGCACCGAGGCCCCCATTTGTTGGTTGTCAGACAGGTGTTCTCAACTTCTAGAGGTTCCCTTTTTCCGAGTCTCACGACTCCCTTCCTCCATCTTGGAAGCCAGTCATGGTGGGTGGAATCCTTCCTTACGCTTCATTCTCATCTCTCCTGCCGTATCTCTGACTCGTCTGCCTTTCCTTGTGTGTTTTTAAGGGTCCACCTGGATACTGCAGGAGAATTGACCTGTTGTAAGGTCAGCTCATAATTCCATCTGCAAAGGCCCTTCCCAGCAGTGCTTAAATCGGAACCTTGAAATCTTTAGAATTCAGCCAGCCATGACAACGATCGACATTTTGCCAATCTTAGATAACTAGGAGTGTTTGTTTTCAATTGCACTCATTAAAAAAAAAAAAAAAAACTTTATCGAGAAAGAATTCATATGCCATGCAATACACCCAACATGTTCATAGTGTTTACTGGTGTATGACATTATCAACTTTTAAAAATGTGGTAGGATTATTTAAAACATTAAATTTGCCATATTAGCCGTTCTTAAGTGTACGGTTCAGTGGCATTAATTGCATTTAAAATACTGCGCAACCGTCACCACTACTTGTTTCTGTTTCATTACCTCGAACGAAAACTCTGTAACCCTTGAGCGATAGTGCTCTGTTTCCCTCCCCACAACCTGGGTGACCGCCAATTAACTTTCAGTTTCTAAGAATTGGTCTATTCCGGATATGAATGAGGTCACATAACATTTGTCCCTTTGTGTCTGGCTTATTTCACGTCGCAGAGTGTCCTCAAGGACCACCTATGTTGTGGCAAGTGTCAGAACATCATCCCTTTTTAGGCAAAATAATGTTCCATTGTACGTACGCATCATGTTTTGTTCATCCATTCATCTCCTGATGGGCACTTGGATTGTTTCCACCTTTTAGGTGCAGTGAATAATACAGCAATGAACATTAGCAAACAAGTATCTGTTCCAGCCCCTGCTTTCAGTTCTCTTGGGTATCTTGCTAGGGGTAAGAAATGTCGGGTCATACAGTAATTCCATACTCAACTTTTTGAGGAACCACCAGACTGTCTTCTACAAAGGCAGTTTTCCATTCCTACAAGCAGTAGACAAAGGTTCCAGTTTTCCATGTCCTCTCCAACACTTGTTTGTGTTTTTAAATCATAGCTAACTGAGTGTAATGTGGTATCAAACTGATTTTGATTTGCATTCCCCTAACGTCTAATGACATTGAGCATCTCTGCATATGTCTTTTGGCCATGCTTACACCTTTGTAGAAATGTTTGTTCAAACCTTTTGCACATTTTTGAATTGGCTGTTCCATTTTTTAATTGCTGAGATGGAGTTCTTTACATATTCTAAATGATAATTCCTTATCAGGCATAGTATTTGCAAATATTTTCTCCCATTCCATGAGTTATCTTTTCACTCTTGATTGTATCCTTTGATGCACAAGCATTTTTAATTTTGATGAAGTCCAATTTGTCTATTTTTGCTTTTGCTGGTTGAGCTTTTGATGTCATATTCAAGAAATCATTGCCAGATTCAATGTCATGAAAATTTTTCCCTATGTGCAGGTCCCTCAATGATCAAAAGCAGCAATCTGCAGTCAGAACTCTCAACACTCGTTTTTGAATTACTAGGTCCTTTTTGCCCACCTGGCTCCAGCAAGCCATGTTACAAATCTGGACTGTTGCGCCCATGGCTGCTTGCCACGGGGATGGTAGCCACTACTCTGTGAAAGCTAAAATTGACTAAAATTACCACCTCATCATCAAGCTGTCTCTGGGGTACTGCAAGTGTTTTTCAAGATTCAGAGGTCCAAAACAGTTGCTTCAGACAGCTCTTGCCAATTGTTCCAATGAAGGAATGGATTTCTGGAGCTTCCCATTCCCACCAACTTTTCTAATGCCATCTTTTGGTAACTAACTAGGTATTATAGACAGAATAAGACACAGGACATTTTACATCTAATACATGTAAGTTGTCCCTTTCAAGAAATTCACATTGGCAGGCTGTGTACTGATTACATGGATAATTCCAATTCCATTCTCTGCAACAAGCTCTGAGCACCTCATTCCTGCAAATTTTGAGCCCCCTTCACTCTGTCCAAGTCAGATGTCATTTTCATCCCACCCAGGGTCCAGCATAAATGACACTCCCGACTAGTGGCTCACTCTATGGCCAGTGTCAGGAAAGCATCTTTCTTCCTTCTGGAGGTGAAGAGAGGGGAAAAACCATAGCCCATCTTCAGAGCTGAATCAGAAATCTTCTTCTATTGCCTGTTGACAAAACACATTTTTCTGAAAAATGAAAACAATGTTCAAAAGGTCCATGATGTAATTCACTTTTAGGCCAATAACAAGACCATCCCTATCACACTATCCCTCATAATACTGGGGTAAGCGTCTCTGGGTTCCACAGGTTTTATAGATTATTAAATGACTGTCCATCTTTCTATTATGCATCAGCCTTTCAACATTACATCTCTTCATTCAAAAAAGACAGAGGAAGATTTTCTAACAACATTTTTTTTTTAATTTTCCACACCAATATTTGTACAGCTGTAAACTCAAGGAATCATCCAATACTGGTACAAATTTGGGAGAACAGTTAAAAAGCACCTTCAGTGGTTTCCACAGTTTAAGAATTTACCATTTTTAAAATTCTAGAATAAATCAATACAATGAATAAAACAGTTATAAAAATTATGCAAACGCATGATGAACATTTGCTATAGAAGATACAGAATGATAAATATAAAAAGAAAGTGAGATTGAGATTAATTTATGAAATTGGGCTATGTAAAAGACTTACATGTTCCTCAAATCTTGTGATTTTGGGGGATATACTTGCCTCTTCAGACAAACTGCAACCTCCAATTATTTAAGAAATGACTCTCTCCTAATTCAGGTTCCCATGTATGGCAGCAAGCGAGGACAAGGGTGGGCTAGGGAGTTGAGGGGGAGTGGTTGATTGTGCTAGGGTTTAAGGAAAAGAGGAAGGCTCTCTTCCCCAAGGAGAATATCAGGCAAATTCATTCATGTATAAGTGTTCTCTGGCAAAATATACCATTTTCTCTTTGGCGTCATTTAAGAGTTTTTCTTATTGCTGTTCTTAAAGTCTCTCCTCCCACCCCTTCATCTTGGGTTTTTTCATTCGTGTTCTTGATCAATAATCTCTTCATGATGCTTCTCATCGAGGCTTCTCTACTCCCTTACCCTGTCCTTGATGATTAAAACTCCTTATGCGAACTCTCAATCCAAAATTTCTATTGTTTTAGGACTCTGGGAAGCAGTCGATAAAAAGATAACACTAGCTACTGAGATGGTAAGCAGGTGTTTTCTAAACAAATGGCAGAAACTTAACCATAAAATGTGGCAATGGACTCCTGGATTATACCAATGAGCAATAAAGGATCTGGACCATTAGTATAGATATTCAATTCGGTCTTTTTGGATTGTGTGTTTAGTGAGAATACAGCCAGCAAGGGCCACAGACAAAAGTGAAAAACAAAGGAGAAACGAGTGCATGGATGAGTGTAAGTTAGTTATCAGGAGTGGAGACCAGAAGTAAGAGCCTGTGTTGGATCATCACTTGGTACCAGCCCCACACTGTGACCCACATGTGTCACCACAAGAAGGCAGGACACCAGGACCAGCATTGGGGCTACAGACCAGCACAGCACCAGAGACCAGAAGCTGGGAGGCAGGTGTTACATGCGAAGAGGGAGAATGTGGTAATCTTTGGTATAATTTAAGGCACATCAAAATAATCGTCTATCCTCAAATATCTGACTCAACACCTCAAAATTCCTACCACTAGACATTCCTTCGACTTAAGCCTTTGACTAACAGATGCCAACATTCTACTGCTTAAATCCCAACAGCCTATCTGGAAGGGGCTGCCCATTATCATCCACCAAATACCTATATATTCCTAGGACAGGGAAAGTTTTGATCAAAAGGCAGAGCATGATCGCTATCATGGGGGTCTTGGAAGGATAAAGGTGGTGAGGAACCAGGGAGTAAAATGATGGGAGTAAAAGAGGGGAATCAGAGCACCGAGAGAAAAGGTATGGGAGGCTGACTCCCTTCTTCACTCCTGAACTTGTCTAGTCAGGCCTTGGTTAGTGAGTCAAGGAGGTGACAGAATGGTGGGTGCCTCAGAGTGAGGCTGAGCTCGTAAGGTCACAAGGAAGCGGGTAACTCAGGCTTAGGAGGCTGTGCTCACCATTGAGGGGGAAGGATTGGGAATAGGTCCCAAGACACTGGGATGGACATGTAATCTTCACCCAGGGCTGCATAAGCTTGTCTGAGGGTTGAGGTGAGGGAGGGGAGCTTTTCGCTCTCATGAAGGGGTAGAGACTTTTTCACTACAAAAGCCCAGGGTGCATGTTTTGGGAAATGGTGAAGGGGCTCAGGCTGGGCGAGACTCGGGCCTGGTGGTCACTCTGCCAGAGGACAATTTTCAGTCTGGACCAAGTAGTTTCAAGTGGGGTATTGCTGTAAAATACTTGGAGAAGGAACAAGGCAATCTTGTCTTCATTTCCGTTCTATACAGTCAACTCCCAGGGTGTTGTCAGGGCAACGGCAGGTCCTGCTCCCCGGGGTGGCCAAGCAGAGGTGGGTGCAGCCACCGTTGTTCACGGAGCAGTAGTTGTGTCCTGGAAAGAGCAGAAATTGTTTCAATAGTCTCCTCTCTGCCCTGACTCCAAACCCATTTAAGCAAGTGGCCTCCTTACTGTGTGACCCCCTTTTTGATTTCCATGAAGCCAGCTTGGGAGGGCTCCAGGGGAACAGGGAAGATTGGACTAGGCAGTCGGCTAAGCTCACCTACTATTTGTCTCCTCATCATGAAACCAGATACTCAAACACACGGATTCCTGATTTGAGCGAGGGCTATGCAGATTTATCACCAAAACTATTAAATAGATCTCAGGGAGGATTCTCCAGCGCAGATTATAACATGGAGTTGGAATTTTTAAGTACAAAGTACTCTTTATCTAGCTCACATTCCTAGCCTCACACTGGCTCAGGAAGAAGACGGAAGCTGAGGGGGAAATCGGGTGAGGGGGCAGGCCTTCGAGAGGTGCCATGGCACAGACTCTGGAGCCAGGCTCACCCCGTGAGCAGGGTGCATTTGAGCAAGTTGCTTTAGTTTCCTCATTCACAAAATGAACATCACCACAGTACCTGTCTCACAGGGTTGCAGTGAGGACTAAATGAACCAATGGATTCAAAGCACTCAGAAATCTGAGCTGACACACATAACATTTCTAGCTCGCAGCAAGCCCCATGTGTATGTTTGCAATTCTTGTTATTCATTATTGTTGCCGTGAGGCCAAACGGATGGACATTTAAGGCAGAAGAGATCCTAACATTAATATTCCTAGTTAGAACCTGAAGACTATAGTCTTCTAGACCCAGCCGGGACTCAATACTTTTCCTCACCCTGTTCCCCTCATGACCCAGTATTTTCTGCTTATTTATCTGGTTCACCCAGTACTGTAGACCCTTGAAGAAAAAGACTATGTCTCTCCTACACCTACCCACATCGGTAGCAGCCTGACTGCATCTTCTAAGCCTCAGGGTGCCCCCCGTCCAACAGTGACTGGGGTGGCCGAGTTACCTTGGGGACACTGAGACAGGGCCGTGGTGATGCCATACAGCCGGGTTTGCTTGTGAGGGTGGAAGGTGTCCGTCTCTCTGGAAACAGCGAGATCAACGGCAACCACGGAATTCCTACAAAGCACCAAAGAGCAGAAAGTGAAGACACATCTGATGACTTGAACTTTTCTCTGCAGGGCAGCGCCTTTTGTATTTTGGGGGATAAACTGGAGGCCACAGACAGACATGATGGCCCTGCTTCCCAGATGTCTCGCTCTCTGCCCGGGGTGGGCCAAGCCTGCGTTTCTCTGGCTTCTTGTAAAAGGATAAAGATCTGCTGGTTCTCCCCTCCCATTCTAAATTCCAGGCGGGAAATAGGCTTTCTATACAGATGCCCCTGGCCAGTAGTTTCTTGGTTTAACCCCTCCTTTTGCGAGAAGGGATAGTCAAGAAGGGGCTATGACAGTTTAAGAGACTATAACGAAGCCAAGTGACCCCGGGCCAGCTCCTGGGGCAAGCACAGATATGCTCAGTTTACAGACTTGAAACTGCCCAGCCACAAGCATCCAGATGATCAACGGCACTTCCTGCTTGCCTAGGGGCCTCATCCTCCCTACTTTTTCACCCCCGTCTCGTCTCCTGACAACCAGAAGGGTGAGGGAGAGGGGACATCTCTGGAGGCTCGAAGGCCGCGCCAAGAGGCCAGATGGGAATGGTCTGGCCTCCCAGAGATGGGGGAGGAGGGATGGGCCCATCCGGCCCTCATGGCTGCAGCCCACGCACGTCTTCCAGTCTGTGTAAAACAGATTCTTCCCATAGCTCGTCACGGCAAAAGGATACTGGAGTCCTTCGAGAATCCTGCGTCTGGTGGGCTGACTGGGGTTCAGGCATTCCGCCCAGTTGGTGCCTACGTGGAGCAAAAACAACTCATTCATTGTCCCTGCAAGAAACAGCCCCTTTGTGTCAAAAAAACAAGAGTCACCAGGGTGAGAGTGGGAGAAATTCAGCATCACAATGAAAAATCCTAGAGAACACATGGGGCTTGCTCTCCTGGGCAGCAAGACCTCATCTCTACAATAAATCAAAAAATCAGCCGGGCATGGTAGCGTGCACCTGTAGTTCCAGCTACTTGGAAGGCTGAGGTGGAAGGATTGCTGCAGCCCAGCAGGCGGTGGCCAGGAGCGGCCACTGCACTCCAGTCTGGGCGACAGAGTGAGACTCCAACTCCAAAAAAAAAAAAACTGGTAAGTTGTCTCTTTCTCCTGTCTTGCCTCCGCTGTGGAGGCAGGAGCCGTGGCAAAAAGATTGTGTCTTGTTCCAGCTGTTCCAGAGCAGCTGGCATCTGGGCCAGCTCTGTTCCCCAGGCCCCCTTTCTCTTAGTAGGAACTATGCCCTCTTCCGGCTCTTGCTGAGTTCCTCCTCCCTGAAGCCTGTCCAGAGTCTCTTTCCCCCAAAGCAGAGTCCATAAGAAGTGCTAAGCTGCACCAGTGGTTAGCAGCTGTGCACAGCCCCACATTCATGCTCACATGACGACTGCAACTACGGGTGGTTTCATTTCATTCTGCCTTACTACCTGTCTTGACTAGGTAGGCATCATGTCTCCTAGTCTCTGCATGCCCCATGCTACCTGACATCGTGTCTGCAATGGAGAAGGTACTCAAGAGAAACTGACAGAGAGAGAGATGGTCAGTGTTCCTCCCTGCCTGGGCATCGTGCCCACATCCCTAGCCTTAGGACACCCCACATCTGCCAAGGCAAGGGCACACATCAGGGACTGGTGTGGGCTGCTCTAATTTTTATGATCCTGGGCTCAAAGTTCTGAATGGAAGTTGTGAATTCGCTTAATAGGCATCAGGGTGAGTACAGGCTCTGTGCAGTGATCCTTACAACAAGGAGTCAGCCAACCTTTTCTAAAAGGGACACATAACAATTATTTTAGGTTTTGCGGCCCAAGAGGCAAAAACCAAGGAGAGCATTCATATGTGAGCATCTCCATGACCATTTAGAATGCAAATTAAAAAATGTAAAAACCATTCTTAGCTTCCAGGTTCTACTAAAACAAGTGGCCAGTTAGATTTGGCTGAGGACCATAGTTTGCCAACCCGACATAAAAGACTGAGACCCCTCCCTGGCCACTCCAGCTTTCTGTCACCTGCATCCACCCAGCAGAGCTGAGAGGAGAACACATCCAAGGTCAGCCCGTTGGGCAAGCCCAGGTTGTCCTGCACAAGAATCCTCCGGTTCGTGCCATCCATGTAGGAAGTTTCGATTTTGGGGTTATCTCTGTTCCAATCTGTCCAATAAAGGTTCCTGGAGGAAGAAAGGGCAGGCAGAGAGGAATAATAAAGGCGATGAGAAAACATTTATGAAAAACACTTGAAGAAGAGGACCTACAAGGAAGAGGTAGCAGACATGAAGACAGAACGGCTAACAAGGATCTAGAGGTGACCCTTGAATTTGGTTCCTCAGCTGAATCTGGTTATTCTGTTACGAACACATTCGGTTCCCTAGACATAACTGACATTATATCTCAATAAAGCTGTTAACACAATAAAACAAAAAAATAAAGGCTCTGTCATAAACACATGGATGCTCCCATATGCGGCCCCTGCACGGGAGGGCACGGCAGACCCAGGGGATCAGACTAGGACAAGATGCAGGTACTGGCAGAGGCAGCAGTCAAAGCACTTGCCATCGGGGAAGTGGCCGAGGAGAAGGGATCAGGGTCAAGGAGCCAAGGGCTTGGTGTTTCAGAGTTCGCAGTAAGGAGAGAGGAGGAGAAAGCACTGATGTACCAAAGAAACCCACAGGGGGCGTCTCCAGGCTGAACAGTGGGCTATGCCCCAGGAAGGAAGCCCACGGGTACATTTATGCCACCCTGATACTCTTTTGGAGTTGATAGAACCTGTGTGTTGGTCCATATCCACTCCCCACGGAGAATATCCAGTTTGGGAGCTGTCAACCTACAAAGTCTCTTGGTAAAAGATTTGAAAGCAGAACAGGGTATCAAGTCCACGCTGTAAGGAGTGTTCTGGCATTTTACAGCAGACAGCGACAAGTCACCACCTGGAGACTCTTTCGTCCTGTCCTCATTCATTTCAGGAGAGTGGAGCTGGAGGTGGAGCCTCACACCTGTGAGTCTCTAAAAGGGCAGATGCACACAGAAGAGATGCACAAACGTATTTGCACAATGATACCCTCTCATGGCATCCGTTATGATGCCTCTGGGATTCACCAAATCGGTCTCAAAGAGCACCCGGCGCTGCGTGCCATCCAGCCTTGCAACTTCTATTCGATCCAGGTGAGAATCCGTCCAGAAGATGTTGCGGCCAAGATGGTCAATGGTAATGCCTTCTGGACTTCCAAGATCTAGAACCAAACACAAGGCTCCTCTGATTTTTTTTTCCCTAAGCAAGTAAGATTGGGTTTTTTTTTCAGCACAGTGCTATCTCCCATGCCATCCAATCCTTGCACTTTGAGAAACCAAATGGGAAAGCGAAATGCTTGTCGTTTACAAGATAAGCAACCCTCAAAGTCACAAATTCAAAAACGCCACTCATTCACTCTGCAGACATCCATCGTGCAGGGCATGGGAAACCAGGACAGTCATGATGGCTAAGCTGTGGCCCCAGCCTTCAGAGTGCCCACAGCCAACCACAATTCAGACAAAGACCCAGGTGCTATGGGAGCCTGGGGGAGGCACACTGGACCACCGTGGGGAGATCAGGGAAGGATTCCTGGGGGTGGTGACACCTGTTGTGGCAGTCTGTCAGGTGAGGATCCTGGATAAAGGTTTTTCAGGTACCAGGACCAGCACATAGGTATAAAGGAAGATTGGACATGGCTGCACATAAACCGTATGCAATTTTATATGGCTGGACACCATGAGGGCAGCCAGAGATGAGGCTAGGCTGTCGTTATTAACGCGCTCAGAGCTTATCTCACAGGCAGAGGGCAGGCATGAGGCAATCTTAAGATGGGGAATGGAACAAACAGATCTTCCTTATTCACGGACTACGGGGGAAAAAAGTCATTTCAGAGAAATAATATTTTAAAGAGGTCACAGCTGTTAGTACTTTTACACAAGTATCAGGGATACAAAGAAGGGGTGTCAGTAATTACAATCCCAGAAGTTGCCACTGGTCACAGGGACCTTCATTGTGAACCCTCTAACTATACTGGAAGTTCACAATTGCAGTGGTTTTCTGATTTTAAATTTAAATTTTAAAAAGTTAATAATAGGCTGGGTTCGGTGGCTCAGCCTGTAATCCCGTGCTTTGGGAGGCTGAGGTGAGTGGATTGCCTGAACCTGTGAATTCGAGACCAGCCCGGGCAACTTGGCGAGACCTTGTCTCTGCAATAAATAAAAAATGAGCCAGGCATGGTAGTGCATGCCTGTTGTTCCAGTCACTTGGAAGGCTGAGGCGGAAGGATCGCCGGAGCCCAGCAGGTCAGCGCTGGGGTAGCAGTGAGTGTGCCACTGCACTTTGGCCTGGGCAACGGAGTCAGACTCCAACTCAAAAAAAAAGTTGATAATGACAAGTTGGGTTGTATCCACACAGGGACAAGAGGACCCTTGTCCCTGTACCCACTAGAGGACTGATGCCCATTTAGTATGGCTGGAGCATCAGCAGGAAGAGGAAGAGGCTACCCTATCTGAGGGATCTGGGTATGAGGAAATCACCCCAATACTGTGTTCCTGTGCCAATACACGGAAATGCGGCCCCCCAGCCTTCTTTGTCCTTCGCTGGACACCTAGCACGATCATGGCCATGGAGCCCCCAGAAAGAAGCCCCACCACAGGGAGTTTATCAAGAATTAGAAGCCACACTTGAACAAGGTCTTTATTATCCAAGCCCAAAGCAGAGATTTATAAAGTATTAAAATATTTCCCACATCCCTGGAGGCAAGGGGACAGACAGCGAGACTGACCTCCAAAGGCCCTTTCTGGCTTTCAGACAGAATCAGAATAAATCCTTCTGGGGTATATTTGGAATGAGTACATCCTGTGTGAGAGACAGAAGCTACTCAGACATACACAGAGAGAAGAGGGGAAGACCGTTCGGTGAGAACCTCTTCACGAGACCCAGAGGAACTCTGGAGGGAGGTGCCTGCCACACTGGCTCCTTATAAACAGCCCTGGTCCTGATTTCAAACCCAAGGGCAACCAACCACCCCTCCCCCAACTAGAAAAATACTTCTTTGCGGGCTGCTCTTCCAAAGGAAGAGCCTGGAAAATCTCACCCTTTACTGTGCAGTGTAAGACGAAGGACAGATGGCAAGGTGATAATATTCCGAACTACTTATGTCAAAAGGAAACAGATTATGTTGCTTATTGAAGATACTTGGCTGGGCCTTTAACTCAAGGAAAGAGAGAGAAGCCCAAGATTCAGACTGCTATGAAATAAGGAAGATAAAAACCCAGTACCTACTGCCACTGTCACTCACTAGGGAAGCAACAACCTATGCCACGCTAAAGCGTTAACTGGAAGCTTCTTTCTCTCTTTAAAAAAAATAGCCCCAGTGATCTTTCTTCTACAAAGATCTCTGTGCTTGCAGTAAGTAGGCCTCAGCTTGGAATGCTTCTTACTGTGCTTCAAGCTTTCTTGGATGACCATCAGCTCCAAAAGCAACAGGAAATAGCAAACAATGACCTACTCCCCTCTTCCACTGGGTTTTGAAATCAAATCTCAGATAATAGCAACATTTTTGAGAGAGAGAGAGAGAGAGAGAGAAGATGCAAAAAGGCATTTCCAAACTTCTGTTCATTAAACCAAAACACAAAAACTAGCAGACATGATATAAATAGCCTATCTAGGACTTCCAGAAAAGGATTCACGGTCTGTGCCCAAAGCCAGGCATATTTACTTCCCTCTCAGCTTAATTCCTGCTGCATCATTGCTAGTGAAGGCAACAAGGAAGGAAAAAAAATGCCCCAGGGGTGTTCCACAGGCACAGGGAATCTTCTAGAATATCAATTGAGAAGGAACCATTAAATAGGAAATCGAAAAAGCTCTATTCAGTCCCAAGTGAAAAGAAAGACAAAATGAGGCTTCCACATTTTAAAGATGCATCTTTGATTTAAATATTTTGCAGACGAAGCAAGATGACTTCACACAACAAATGGCATCAGATAACAATGTCTTTTGAGCAAAAATATTCCCAAGTCAGCTGATGAGTCACTGACTTAAGCAACATGTAACACTTGACCCTTTTCAGTCCAGAGGGATTTTTACAAGTCCTTAGATTTTTGTTGTAATGGTCTTTAATCTACGTAAAACATACCCATGTAAAATAGTGTGGATTTGTTGAATGCATGCATTAAATTAATGCATAGAATCTCTGGCTTAAATTGAGATCCTTACGTTAAGGACTGAGGTCAAACATTGAAAGGTAGGTTGTGCCAAAGTGTCACACACTGTATCATAATGCAACAAAATACGGAAAATTGCCTGTAAAGGTCTAATCTGACTTACTCTGCTCCTCTCATAGAGGCAATCTGAGCAAGTGCCAGTGGGGGCGAGGTAGGCAAGAAGAAGAAATCTCTCCTCCCCCTTTGATGTTTCTGGTGAAATGACAATCCTTTAACTCAACAGCAGTCTTGGGAACAGACTCAACTCTTAGGGTCATTACCTGCCAACTCTCCCAACTTTATGCTTCATCTGCTGTTGCCTTTGGGAAACCCCAATGGAGCACACAGTGGGACAGACACTGTGAGAACCAATTCTAGGCTCTGCAGCCAGAGGGAAAAATGCATATTAAAATGGGTGGGTGAGTTGGGCATGGCGACTCAGCACGTTGGGATGCAGGGGCAAGAGGATTGCCTGAGTCCAGGGGTTCAAGATCAGCCCGGGCAACTTGGCGAAACCTCATCTCTACAATAAAAACTAGCCAGGCGTAGTGGCTCACGCTTGTGGTTCTAGTTACTTGGAAGGTTGAGGCAGAAGGATCACCTGAGCCTAGCAGGTCGAGGCTGCAGTGGTCGTGAGTGTGCCACTGCACTCCAGCCTGGGCCAGAGTGGACTCCTACTCACAAACAAACAAACAAAAAACAGGAGGGAGGGTGAGTTTGGCCTTTATTGTTCACAGAAACTGACTACAGAAGCTTTCAGGGAAAGGCAGGGACCCTTGCCCTATTTCAATTTTATTTTCCTGAGGCTAGCAACAAATCTTAGATATGAATCCTTGGAGGACTCTTCGAGGAACTGGAAAGGGTAGTGCTTTGAGGCAGAGAACCACCCATTTGCTCCAAACCACCATACCCTGTGAGCAACTCCACCCTCTCCCTTCTGCCAGGAGCCATTTGGGCTACTAGAAGGAAAAACACAACAGAAAAATGCTACTTGCTTGCCCACCTTGCCGAATGATAGTGGTTGGTTCTCCGCCGTGTAGACTGGCTCTCCCAATGGAAGGCTCGCTGATGTCTGTCCAGTAAACCATCTTGTCCACACAGTCGAAGGCCAGTCCAATGATGACTTTAGCCTGGAAGTGAAGACCAGTGGTGAGAACAAGCATCTGAGCAAGTACTTACAGAATCTTTTCATGTGGTTACAGCATTTAGTTATCTTTCTTAAATGAAGTGTCTTTTAGTCTTTTGTCCATTAAAAAAATTTAATATTAAGTCATAGGAGTTGTTCATATATTTCAGATAACACTCCTGACATACACATATGTATGTATGCGTAGGAATCTATGTATATGCATATTTTATCTCAATATGTAGTTTGCGCTTTCATTTACTTAATGGCACTTTTGAAAAGTGAGTGTTTTTAATGTTTATTAAGTCTAATTTATTATTTTTTATGGCTAATACTTTTGATATACTGTCTGAGAAATCTTTGTTTATCTGAAGTTTATAAGGAGAAAGAAATAAAATGCATAAATATTGGAAAGGAAGAAGCAAAACCACCCTATTCTAAGATAATATGATTGTTTATATAGAAAGTCCTGGGGAAGCTATAAAAGTTTTATAATAATTGACTCTATTGCAGGATACAAGGTCAGTATAAAATTACATTTTTAGGTACTCATAAAAAATAGAAAATAAAATGTAAAAACAATAATGTTTACGACAGCATCAAAAAACAGAAAATATTTAAAAATAAACATTTTTAAAAGTGCAAGATTCCACAATGGAATAGTACAAAACATTTCAGAGCAAAACTAAAAAAACTCAAAGAGATACATGAGGTTAACGAATTTAAAATTTAATATTGCTATCAATTCTCCTTAAAGAGCTATATATTCAGTGATATCTTTATTAAAATCCCAATAGGCTTATATGAGTTTTAGAAATGTACACACTTATTCTAAAATGGAAATGGAAATTTCAAGACTCAAAAATAGTCAATCTTGAAAAAGAACAAAGTTGGAGGCCTCACACTCCCTGATTTTAAGACTTACTATAATCAAGACAGTGTGGAATTGATGCACAGATCGGTGCAACAGAACAAAGAATCCAGAAACAGACTCTCACACATGCAATAGATTGCTTTTTGACTAAGCCACCAAGGTGCCAGTGGAAAAATAAGGTATTTTCAACATATGGTGCTGGGACAACTGGAAAAAAGAAATCTTAACCTGACCTTACACCATAGGCAAAAATTAAAAGCTGAAACTATAAAATTTCTAGAAGAAATCATAAGAAAATATCTTCACATTCCTCTAAGTAAACTCACTTGTCAGGCCAACCTTATATAACAAACAATGGTAACGCTGCAAAGAACTCCAGATGATAAAATAGCGTTGTTAAATTTATTACAGTTCAAATACAGTAAATTTATATGTAATGTACGTATTTGTATTGTAAATCAAGTTTACATTTAAGTTTATATTACAATTACATATGCATACATTATATACGAGTATATATATTTTATATATTTGGAGGGAGAGCTGTTAGCTAACCAGGCGGCCTCTGAAAATGCCAAGACAACTCTGTGCACCTGCAGGGCAGACACGCCCTCTCAAACCATCATCTCCAAGGGCACAGGCCCCACCTGTGGGTACCTCCTTCATGGTATCCCACGCTCCTCAGCTTCTCTGCCCTTCATCTCACTGAGGAAGGAGAACATTTCCTTCTGTAAACACACCCGGAGTCCTTTTCCACACCGATTTTTACCAAAGTGAAACAAAAAAAATGACTAAAGGCAGCAAAGCTGAGTAATTTTCTGCATTTGATTGAATTTCATGAAAACCTATGGGGCTATACTTAGGTTTGAAGAGCCACTGAGAATTAGCTACTCTAAGTAAGCCAGGCTCTCCTCAGAAGAGGCAAATCAATTATTTGACACTAATTCTCTTGACAAGTATTTATTAGGTGCTTTTCATGTATAACGAACTACGGTGATATTCGGACAAGACTGCTTCCTAGAAAGAATACGAAGTAACTGAAATTATCCAAAGCTACCTGCTCAAAACAAGCCATCTGCCCACAGTTTGGCTTAGCAAAGCCTGGTTCAGATCTCCCGCGAATTAAAGTATTTGAAAACTATAAGCCAGGCATGGTGGCTCACGCCTATAATCCCCGCACTTTGGGAGGCAGAGGCAAGAGGATTGTCAGAGCCCACGTGTTTGAGACCAGCCTGGGCAATGTGGCGAGACCTCGTCTCTACAATAAATCAAAAAATTAGCTGGGCATGGTGGCGCATGCCTGTAGTTCCAACTACTTGGAAGGCTGCAGCGGAAGGATGACCTGAGCCCAGCAGGTTGAGGCTGCGGTGGCTGTGAGTATGCCACTGCTCTCCAGTCTGGGTGGCAGGGTGAGACTCTGACTCAAAAAAACAACAAAAGAAAACTATAGATATTTATATTTATGTAAAATTTAGCCATTGGGAGAAACCAGGTGACAGGTATAAAGGACTTCTCTGTACTACCTTTCCAACTTCCCATGGTTCTATGATTATTTCAAAATAAAAAGTTAAAACAAAACATGAGCAGAAGTTTTTCCCTTGATCAGACAGTGAGGAGTTCGCCTTTTTTTTTTTTTGAGTTGGAGTCTCACTCCATTACCAAGCCCGGCTAATTTTTGATTTATTGTAGAGACGAGGTCTCGCCAAGTTGCCCGGGCTGTCTCGAACCCGTGGGCTCAGGCAATCCACTCGCCTCGGCCTCCCGAAGTGCTGGAATTATACGCTGAACCGCCAAGCCCAGCCGAAGTTCACCTCTGTAGATGTTGCCATGAGAGGCCCAGGAAAAAGCTGGCAGCCTGTATGGTATCAGTCCATGGTGAGGTTATGTTTTGTCAGCAGCCTGGAAACACTGAATTGTTCTGTTACAGGAACCCCTAGGGATGAGTGCTTGAGATGGTCACAGGAGTACATTAAGGCCAGAGAAGGGCTCAGGATGGGAGGTCCTGGGGACCATGGAAGTGAAGGACCAGGATGATCTTTTACTGGGTTATCAGCACATGCTTCCTCCTTAAGAGGTCAAGTCAAAAAGGACAGTGACCTTATCTCACACCACAAACAAAAACTAACTCAAAATGAATCAAAGACTTCAATGGAAGAAATAAAACTATAAAACTCTTAGAAGAAAACAGAGAGAAAAAGCCTCATGACATTAAACTTGGCAATGGTTTCTTGTGAGGGGCACAGTGGCTCATGCCTGTCCTCCCAGCCTTTGGGAGGCCGAGGTGAGAGGATTGCTTAAACCCAGAAGTTCAGGACCAGCCTGGGCAAGACAGCGAGACCTTGTCTCCACAAAAAATACAAAAATCAGTCCCGGTTACTTGGGAGGCTGAGGTGGAAGGCTCACTGGAGCTCAGGAGTTTGAGGCTGCGGTGAGCTGTGAGCATGCCACCGCACTCCAGCCTGGGAGACATGTTGAGATCCTGTCTCAAAAAAAAAAAAAAAACCGCACAAGGGGATAACCACTTCACGCTCACTAAGATGGCTGGTATTAAAAATAAAACAGAAAATAACAGATGTTGGTGAGAATATGGAGAAAATGAAACACTTGTGTCCTGCTAGTGGGAATATAAAATGGTATAATCACTGTAGAAAACCGTGTGGTGTTTCTTCAAAGAAAATTAAACATATAATTACCATCTGATCTAACAATTTCACTTTGGTGTATACATCCAAAAGTGGTGAAAGGAAGGACTTAAGATTTGCATACCCATGTTTGTAGCAGCATTGTTTGCAACAGCCTGAAGGTAGAAGCAACCCAAGTGTCCATTAATGGATGAAGAGATAAACAAAATATGGCATATTCCCTACAAAGGAATATTACCTAGCCTTAGAAAGGAAGGAATTCAGGCTGGGCTCAGTGGCTCAGCTTGTAATCCCAGCACTTTGGGAGGCCGAGGTGAGTGGATGACCTGAGCCCGTGGGTTCGAGACCAGCCCGGGCAACTTGGTGAGACCTTGTCTCTACAATAAGTGAAAAATTAGCCGGGCATGGTAGTGTGCATCTGTAGTTCCAGCTACTTGGAAGGCGGAGGCGGAAGGATTGCCGGAGCCCAGCAGGTCGAGGCTGCGGTGGCCGTGAGCGTGCCACTGCACTCCAATCTGGGTGACAGAGTGAGACTCCAAATCAACAACAACGAAACAAACGAAAGGAAGGAAATGCTGACATATGCTACGGCACGGGTGAACCTTGAGGACAATATGTTAAGTGAAACAAATCAGACTCAAAAAGGCAAACCCTATATGATTCTACTTACATGAGGTTCCTAGATGTATACAGACAGAAAGTAGAAGGTAGATGCCAGGGGCTGGTGCAGGGGTGGAGGGAGAATGGGGAGTTATTGTGGAACAAGTACAGTTTCAGTCTGGGGTGACGGAGAAAGCTCTGGAGGTGGATGGAAGTGACAGCTGCTTAACACTGTGAATGTACTTTGCTGAGCTATGTACTTTAATACGGTTAAAAAGAAAAATGCACATTTCTTCATCCTGTTGTTTCAACATCCTCTCTTCTACCTACGCCCCCCTCAGTTTTCTGTCTTTTATGGCCTCACATGGCATTCAGTCTCTCCACTTGGTCTCGGGCAAGAACGACTTTGGCAGGGAATGGAACCCATTCCCACTACCCGAGAGCATGTGCTGGGGAATGCCAAGGAGAAGACGGTGACCCTTGAAGGATCTGTGTTTTCAGGGAGGCAACCAGGGAACACGATAATCACTCCTGCATTGGCTCAGCAAATTGCATTGAGTGCTTCTCACATACCAAGCACAGTTTTGGGTCTATAAAATATCCCACTGGGAAACCAACACTTCCATGAAACAGACGGACAGGGTTCTGTTTTGTGGTGACGATATCGTTGATGGAAGCCAGACGTCAAATACAGAACATAAACACTGTGGATGTTTAACGTGTCCAGGAGTGCTGAGGCTATGATGAAAGACAGCGGGCTGAGAGGCTGCTGAGTGGAGGCTGCTATCTAGACAGGGGGTTCAGGATGGGCTTCCCTGAGAGATGCTGTTTCGGCAGAAATTTGTGTGAAGTGAGGCAGTAATCTGTGCGAGTGTCTGGGGGTGAGGGAACTCCACGCAGGAGAAACGGCAAGTGCAAATGTCTTGCAATGGAAAAGTGCTTGGCGTGTCAGAGGGCCAGCTGGACAGCCAGAGGGCTGAGGCTGGTGAGTTGGAGGCCAGAGCGGCAGGGAGAGGGAGCCAGAGGCCGGATCCTGCAGGGCTCTGAGGACCATGCCAAGGACTGGATTTTATTCTGGTTGAAGAGGGAACCCGTTTGAGGGTTTTGTGGGGGGAAAGGCCACGAATCCCATCAAGACTGCCTTGCAAGAGGCTTTTGAAAAGCATTTTTACTTTGGATGCTGTTTTGCTGACGTTTCTTTCCTGGTCCAGATGGGACATGGTGCCACGTCTATGACGTGGAGATGAATGCGGGGAGAGAAATAGCGAAAGCAGCAAACATCATGGGGTAGAGAAAGGAGGCAAAGAAAAGCTGAAACTGGGGTCCGTGGCAGGCAAGATGGTACAAGTAGCATGTTACCAGGCATCGTGAAGCAGGTTCTGCACCCCACTGAGGAATGACAGAACTTTCCGCTGGACTTTATAAGAGTCGATGACCTAACCCCTGCCCCTCCTTCACTTCTTTTTTTTTTTTTGAGTTGGTGTCTCACTCTGTCGCCCAGACTGGAGTGCAGGGGC
>NW_007086983.1:33714-49605 GCF_000164805.1 Carlito syrichta
CTCTGCCCAGGCGGGTCTCGAACTCGCGGGCTCAGGCAATCCACTCACCTCAGCCTCCCAAAGGCGTGGGATTACAAGCTGAGCCACCAAGCCCGGCGTCCTTCACTTCTTAAGGGACCCCCACAGCCCCTTCCACTGCTCTGACAACCATGTCCTAACCCCGAAGCAGAAGCCCCCAGCTCTCAGGTCTGGTTTCTTGATGGGACTCAGGGTCACAGAGAAAACAGAACGGCTTTTCAGAATCATCCAGCCTCCATCTGATGGACAAAAATCCCCACATCACATCTTTGATGCTTCAGAAGCCTCTGGAAGCTCCACAGCTTGTGACTGCCTCTTGGGCAGAGCGGCTGCAGAAAGATAAGTCACGAAGAATCTAGCGAGAATGGAAGGATCAAACCCAGCAGACGAACAGGGTAAGGAACCAAACTGGCAAGAAGCCCCCACCCGGGGGGGTCTCTGGCCTTCACACACTTGCTCCTATCTCACCGTGGCTCACGGGGCAGCTCAGGAATGCAGTGGCCCCAGCTCAAGATGGCTACTCAGGGCCACGTGGAATGAGGGCCCCTGGGACTCTGACTAGTCCTGCTTGCGTCTGCAGGTTGCTGAAGCAGGAGATGCCGCTAGGCACAGTCAGCCAGCACTCACCGGGACATGCAGGAACGCTTTGGCTTCTGTCTTCTTCATGGTGTTTCCCTCCAGGGGCAGGCGCTCAATCTTCCCAGTCTGGGCGAAGAGTAAGTGGGTCCCGGGGGGCAGCGGGATCACAGCGGTAGGCACTGAGGGTCCCTGGTGAATCGGGGGAGCCACTGTACTCAGACCTAGGTGGCAGGAACTGTCAGTGAGTGGGACCTGCACGCACCAGGAACACACAGATGCACACCCAACATACACACGCACACCCACACGTGCATGCAGGCACACACGTAACACCCACACACATGCCTGCATGCAGCCCATACACACACCCACATACCAGGTCACATCACCTTCATGGCACCACAACCTGTACAGTCTCACAACGTTCATTTTACAGCCGAAAGCACCAGAAGCAGAAAGCCCTCAGTCAATCAGAGGGCATTTGTATAGAAGAAGATAATGCAGGGCATGAGTTTAACATCAAAGGTCGAGTGAAAAAAGTGGCTTGGTCATTTCACTTATTATTATTCTTATTATTTTTTTTTTTGAGTTGGAGTCTCACTCTGTCGCCCAGACTGGAGTGCGGTGGCCACTCCCGGCCACCGCAAGCTCAACCTGCTGGGCTCTAGCGATCCTTCCGCCTCAGCTTTCCAAGCAGCTGGAACTATAGGCGCATGTTGCCACGCCCGGCTAATTTTTTGATTTATTGTAGAAATGAGGTCTCGCCAAGTTGCCCAGGCGGGTCTCGAACCCGCGAGTTCAGGCAATCCACTCACCTCAGCCTCCCAAGGCGCGGGATTACAGGCTGAGCCACTGAGCCTGGCTCACTTATTAGTTTTTTAGAGATAGGGTCTTTCTCTATCCCCCAGGCTGGGCTGCAGCGGGGTGGTCATAGCTTACCGCAGCCCTGAACTCCTGGGCTCAATCGATCCTCCTGCCTCAGCTTCCTGAGTAGTTGGGCCTATAGACACGCACCACCACACCCAGCTGATTAGTTCTTATTTTATCAGAGATGGGCTCACTATGTTGTCGAGTCTGTCTTGAACTCCCATCTTGGCCTCCCAAAGTGATCCTCCCACCTTGGCCCCCCAAGTTTTTATAGACATAACTTGGCTGTTAGTGCTGTGCTCTGGATACTAAGGCCAGAGCAGCGAACCAAAACAAAAGCAGCAACAGCAATCGTGAAATCCCTGCCTGCAGAGAGTCACATTCTAGGGGAAGCAATTGAGCTTTTTAATGCTAGAAGAGCCTCTCAGAATGATCCTGTACCAGATATTCTATACCATACTCATGCCGCAGGGACGGGACCGTCTTAGACCTGACAGGCAGGAGATGCCACTTCTGGGTTTTCGAGCACAAAACGATGGTCAGGGGCTCCTTCTCCCTCAGAATTGGCCTTGCCTTCCTAACCGCTCACCCCAACCCTCCCCCCCACAATCCCTGACTCCCTTGACAAGACAATATCACAGGAGTGGCCAGATAGCCTATGCTGCAGGGTCAGGAGTGCGGACGGGGTGTCGGGAAACCAGGGCTCTGACCTGGCCGGCCACTCGCTTGCTGTGTGCACGGGACCTGCACCTTCCTGGGCCTCGTTTCCTGCTCTTGGAAGTAAGACAGCTGGACCAGGTATCCTCAAGGTCATTTTCTCTTGTCTGTCTTGCCTATTATACCCATCAGCAACATAAACCAATCTGGGGGGCCTCTTTCATGGCTCTGAAATCCACCCACTTCTCTGCCGAATGAATCCCAAGTCTGACACAGTCTCCGCCTCCTGGGCCAGGGGTGCCCAGGCCTCGGTCTCCCATTCCCGCCACCCAGCCAGGGACACTTCTAGAACAGAAACCGGCTTCGCCTGTCTCCTGCTCAAAACCCTTCCAAGCCCTTCCCATGCTCCCGGTGCCCTCATGACCGACACCCGGGCTCCTTCACGCCCTTCACGCATGACCTTGACCCCTTGCCATTGCTTCCCCACCTCCAGCCTGCCCCTGCGGCCTGAAGCACCAGCCTCAGCATCCCGACCTCTCCACACTGTTCACTCCCACTCCTGCTCAGAAATGTGGTTCCCAGGGTGTGGCTGCTGGAAAGCCTTTCCCCACGAGCCCACCGCCCCACACCAGCCAGGACCCTCCTCGGCTCCCCGGTCCCTGCCCACTCTCTCCTGGGGCTCATGTCCCTGCACTGTTCCTGTCTGCTCACCGCCCCCCCGGCCCCTGTTCAAGGTTCTTGGGGGCCCGGCACTGTGGCTTTCCTCTGAATATCCCCGGCACCCACCACGGTCAAAGACTGAGTGAATGCTGGCTGGGTGAATTAATGAAGCTTGTGAGTCCTCGTCTGTTCCTTAGCAGCTTTGGGAAAACATCGGGTAGGAGATCAATCTATGATTATTAGCTAGATTGAGAGTAGGGATTCGAGGATAGGTTATATCGACTTTTGGTAATGTGGACCAATTGCTACGTTTGTGATAGAAGCAGAACTTTAGAGCAGGGGAATGTGCTTGGGGTTATTTTGCTCATCTCTTAGGTGGAGGCGGAGGAACTGAGACTGGGGAGGGTCTCTGCCCAGAGTCACACAGCCCCCAGCATGGCGCCGTCCCAGTGCCTCTGGTGATGGTCCTAGAACCAAGTCTTGTGGAAACCTCTGTGGCTGCTCCTCGGATTTGAAAATTGACCTGAGTACCTAAAGGCCCCAGGGTGTGACCGAAGGAGACAAGAGTTGCAGGGGATGAAACAGGTCCCACTGCCCAGGAAGCAAGGCCCCGAGGAAGGGGTTGGGTTGGTTCCCACCATCCCCACCCAGGGCAGGTGCATTCCAAGGCCAGGTCTCCCCCTGCAGAGAGTTCTTCCGGGGGACCCAGAGCACACACATCCTCTCTGCTGCCGTTCCAGGAAGAAGGTGAGAAAGGGAGAGAGGAGGAAGAGGGGGTGAGTGGGGAGGGGGTTGTGCAGAGGGGAGGGAGTGAGATTGGAGCCAGTGGAGCGGTTGAAGTTTTAGGGCAGTAGGAAGCGACCAGTCTGCGTGCAGCAACCCTGGCCCGAGGCCCTGCCCGGACACAAACCCGGCCGGCCCTCCACTTACATGGGGGCCTCATCCCGGGCCTGGTCCTGGTGCCCTCCACCTCGCGGCCATCGCGATCCACACACCAGCAGTAGCCAGTGCTGCCGTGGCACTGGGTGGGCGTGTAGTGTCCATGTGCGTCACACTCGGGGACAAACAGCCCCGGAGGCCTGGGCCGCTGCACGTCAGCCAGCCCCGCTGCCCCGAGGATGTGTTCTCGCTCTTGCTGGCACCGGGTTTTTTCCACCTCTGTCAGAGAAACAAGCAAACAGAGAGCCGTCAGGTGTGTCACCCGCCAGTGTCCTGGGTGGGGAATTGGCGGGGGGAGGCTTCAGGAGTCCCCGTGCCTCACTCAGAGCCACCAGGGCTGCCTGGACATCACTTGGTTGTGTTCTACTCATTTTTCAAAACTTAAAACATTATTACTGAATGGATTTAGTTGTCAAGAAGATTGCATTTTCTTTTTCTGCTCCCAAGCAGTTTTTTATTTTTTAAAACTCGAGGCATGATTGATATAACATAACATGAACCATTTTTGAGTAAACCATCCAATGGCATTTAGTATACTCATAAGACTGTACGACCACCACGTCTATCTAGCTCCAAAACATTTTCATCCCCCAAAAGGATATGTATTAATCGGTTGCTCCCCATTTCCACCTTCCTCCCAGGCCCTGGCACCACCAATCTGTATCCTGTTTCCATGGACTTACCATATAAATTTCATATAAATAGACAGTTCATATAAATAGAATCAATAAACACGAAACACGTGACCTTCTGTATCTAGCAGAACATTTCCAAGGTTTATCTGAGTGGTGGCATGCAATAGTACTGGCTTCCTTTTTACGGTTGAATAATATTGCACTGTATGGATGGACTGCATTGTGCTGATTCACTCATTCATTGATGAACATCATTGGGTTTTGTTTAAGAAATTTAAAATTTCTGCTGAATGTGTCCTTTTTATCATTTCAAGCTTCTTGTTGACCTACACCGAGTCAAGGCCAAAGACTTTGGGGACCAGATACCACCAAGTGTGTTTACCAATATTTGTGCGTTCCCCTTTTAATGACATCCTACTGTCTGACATGAAACTTGACTCTTAAACTTTGAAACTCAGATCTTAAAAGAAGAAAATACAGTCAGCACTCCGTATCCATGGATTCCACATGTGTGGGTTCAATCACCATGGGTCAAAAATATTCGGGAAAAAATAAAGAATGGTGTGTTTGTACTGAACATGTATGGTTTTCTTACCATTATTCCCTAAACGATGCAGTATAACAAACTTTTTACACAGCCTTTTCTTTGTACTAGGTACCACAAGTAAGCTAGGGATGATTTAAAGTAGACGGGAGGCTGTGCAACGCAACCGTGTAGCCAAAAACTATTTGTACCCCCTAAAGCCATTGAAATAAAGAAAAAAAAAAGTAGACGGGAGGAAGTGCATGGGTTATATGCAAATACTACTCTACTTTTAAATCAAGGACTTGAGTATCTGCAGGCTTTGGAACCCCCAGGGGATCCTGGAACCAATTCCCCATAGATACCAAGGGAAAACTGTTCTTCAATATCTGTGGAATTGCTAATAAAAACCCATGGCCTGGGCCGGGTGCGGTGGCTCAAGCCTGTAATCCCGCACTTTAGGAGGCCGAGGTGAGAGGATTGCCTGAGCCCACAGGTTTGAGAACAGCCTGGGCAACTTGGTAAGACCTCATCTCAAAAAAATTAGCCAGGCACGGTAGCACACGCCTGTAGTTCCGGCTACTTGGACGGCTGAGTCGGAAGGATCACCTGAGCCCAGCAGGTGGACACTGGGATAGCCAGGAGCATACCGCTGCACTCCAGCCTGGGCAATGGAGTGAGATTCCAACACACACACACACACACACACAAAAGCTATGGCCTGGAATAAACATCTCCCAAATATAGAGTTGTAGCTGGTTTCACACTAGCTGGAATCCAACCGCCAGGAGGGCCAGGCCAGCCAATACCACTGAGGTATCGACCACACAAAGTGATGTCCAGACATTGGTGGGAAGTACTCATTCTCCACGCCCCTGACTGCGGAGAACTGTCCTTCATCTGTGTCTCATTGCCTCTTCCTTCCAAGCCTTTCCACGTGCTGTTCTTTATGTGACCTCCTCCTTCCTCTGGCCTGGTTAATCCTTCAAGAATCAGCCTAGGCATTTTCTCCCCTCACGAAGCCTGCCCAGGCCCCCAAGGCTGGGCCCAGTGCCCCTTAGCTCCCAGGGCACTCTGGGCTTGCCTTCGCTGAAGTCCCCGTCACACTGACTCTAAGGAGCTCTTCCTTGTCTGTCTCCCTGCGCAGACTCTAGGCTGGAAGAAGTGACTGAGTCTCCTCAACCTTTAGTCAAGAAGCACTTGCCAGGCTGGAGTGGGGAAGGCACCCAGGAGTAACCCCCAGGGCCTGTCCTCAGGGAGCTCACAGTCTGGAGGGAAGTGAACAAGTAAACATAGTGGGTGAATGCCTTGACAGAGGGGCCCAGGACACAGCAGACACACAGAACAGATCTTCTTCCACAGGACATGAATAGCAGAGGGGCACCTAAGTGCTTTTGTTGATGACTAGAAGATTGTGGTTGAACAGCTCTAGGGCAGGACTTGGCTGACTCTTTCTGTTAAGGAGCAGAGAGCAAATAGTTTCAGATTTGTGAGCCGTAAAGCCTCTGTCACAACTATCCAACTCTGTGGTTGTGGCATGAAAGCAACCATGTTTAATACATAAATGAGTAAGTGTGGCTGTTCCAAGAAAACTTTATGTATAAAAACAAGCAATGGGCCACATTTGGCCTATGGGGACTATAGCTGACAAGCCTGCTCTAGGGTATAACTAGTTATGTTAGGAGGAAACTATTCATATGTGTGTATTAGTTAATGCATATGAATTAATTAAAATATGTCTGGAAAAATTTAATTAGTAAACTTTCTTGTGGCAGTTTTAGGCTTATAGAAAATTGAATGGAAACAGAGAGTTCCCATAAGCCCCCTCTCCTTCCGCCCATAAGTTCTTCTGCTATTGACATTGCTGGGGTATATTTGTTATAATCGGTGAATTGATACTAACACATCATAATGAACTCAAGTTCATAGTTAAGATTCACTCTTTGTGTTGTACAGTTCTGTGGATTGTGCCACATAGAACATCCACTATTACAACATCACTGAGAAGTTTCACTACCCTACAATGTCCTGCGTTCCACCTGTTCATCCCTCTCGAGTCAGATGATTCTTTTCTAGGATACGCATTCGATGTCATAAGTTTACATCTAAGCACTCCTTTTACCACATCCCACACATGTTGATAGGGTTTTTTTGTGTGTGTCGATTTAGTTCAAAAGATATATTTTTTAGATTTCAATAGTTTTAGGGGGTACAAACAGTTTTTGGTTTGGGCTTAAGTGTACCCTCCCTTCTGGGCACATTGTACCCAGTAAGTGCCTTGAAAATGTTTGCGATTCTTGGTTCCATCACTTCTGGTATTACCTTGGGCATGTCACAGTACCGACAAGGCTGTACACCCCCTGCAGCTGTGGAAGGGAGTAACTCATCTTCCAGTATTGTCTGAGGAGTAAGTGGGATATGATAAGACAATGCACACAGACTTTGAAGCTCTGCACTCAGATGCTCATTTGTGACTGTAGCTATATGAGGCAGATACGGTGACATTCGGTGGGTGTGTTGCCAATGAATGTTTCAAGTATCTTTTGTCTGTGTTGCTAATTCTCATGTCAGCCTGCTTTAATGTGGCTAATTAGAAGCTGCTATCATGCCAGAAAAGGGTTTGTTGAACCTGGCAAGGGAAAACTGTGCACGCTTTTCTTTTATTCTTGAGGCTAGCATAATAAACAAAACAAAACATTTGATGTAGAAAGGACCAAACAAAGATAGGAATAAGCCATCTGGCTAGAATTTAAAACGCCGGGTTTTGTTCACTCTTGGATGTAAAACTTGTTTACTTCCTCAAAATCTTACACTTGTACAGGGTTTTAGAGTTTCCGCATAAGCTGACCTCATTCACATGTATATTTCATTTATTTCCCATTACAATCCTGTGGTTTTGACACCTAATAAGAAAGCGAAGCTCACAGAGATTAAGGGACTTCCCCAGGCCACAGCATGGGAAGGTGACTCCATTCAAACTAGAACCTGGGTCTCTGAGTTCCTGGTCTAGTCCCTGCTCCTTCTGGACTGGCATTTCAAATCCACATCCCCAGTGCCCAGGATGCCTCCCTCACGTTGAACATGGCTTTTTTCTTTCCCCCTGGAGTCTCACTGTGTCACCCAGGCTGGAGTACAGTGGCACATTCACGGCTACCACAGCCTCGACCTACTGCATGGTTCAGGTCATCCTTCCAGCTCAGCCTTCCAAGTACCTGGAACTACAGGCGCCCACCACCATCCCGGCTAATTTTTGGATTTATTGTAAAGACAGGGTCTCACCAAACTGCCCAGGCTGGTAGTTTGGAACTCCTGGGCTCAGAGAATCTTCTCGCCTCTGCCTCTCAAAGTGCTGGGATTACAGGTGCGAGCCACCGTGCCCAGCTGCATTGAACATGTCATGTCAAAGCTGATAGACACATATTACCTTAACACACTCACCGAAATTATCTGTGAGCCTACAGACTCATTTTCCTACCATCAGCCTCTGTATACAGTGGTGCTTTTCCCGTAAGAAAACAGAACTGGTGTACTGTGCACTGTCAACCCAGCCAAACTTTTGAGCTTGTTCCATTTTACGTGGCTGACAGAGTTCTGGATTAACACGGTGCCTGGTCAACATACAAAAATCTCAAGTGATCTGCAGTTTACAGAGGAACTTTCAAGGGCTGTACCTTGAACTGATAAAAAGAAGGAGGAAGCCTCAAAATGTACTCAGGATGTGGAGCTTCAAGTGTGTTTATGGAAAGCTGTGATCTCCGTGGGCTTCCTGGGTTGGTTCCTGAGCCTGACCGGCAGGCAGTAAAGGCAGCCCAAGGGCTCCAGGGGACCAGTTCCCCTGCTGGGGATCCCTGCTGAGGCCTCCAGGTCCCCATGGGGCATTTTCCATGAAAGGCCTGGTGGATGGGGTAGGAGAGGTGGGGGTCATAAAGCCACACTTCCTAGGCTGGTTTCTGGTTGATAAAATGATGATTTGGGCAAGCTGCTTCTTACTCATCTGATTTGATCTACTGGGGAAGGAAGCATCTAAGACCTGATACTTATCTGTGGGATGGCAAGAAGTCCGGGTGTCTTTTCTCCAGGCAGGGGACAAAGAAATTAAGAAGAAAATGAAAGAGACAGGTAAGTAAGAAGAAAGCACATTCTACGTCTTTGGATTTGCATTCCACTCGCTTGCCTGTTTAAATTTGTTTCCTTACATTCATTCAAATAAATGACTCCTGTAGCCTCTCACACGCAAGAGACTGGAGGGAGGAGGGGTGCTCGGGAGACACCAAGCCTCTCTGGGCAGAGAAGACATGCAGCCCCAGGAGAACCCAAGGGCTACTTAGAATGGAATGCGCCGGGCTCGGTGGCTCAGCCTGTAATCCCGCGCCTTTGGGAGGCTGAGGTGAGTGGATTGCCTGAGCCCACGGGTTCGAGACCCGCCTGGGCACCTTGGCGAGACCTCATCTCCACAATAAATAAAAAATCAGCCGGGCATGGTAGTGCGTGCCTGTAATTCTGGTTACTCGGAAGGCTGAGGCAGAAAGATCACCGGAGCCCAGCAGGTTGAGGCTGCGGTGGCCGGGAGCGGCCGCTGCACTCGTCTGGGCAACAGAGTGAGACTCCAACTCAAAAAAAAAAAAAAAAAAAAATGGAATGCATTCATTCAGCCTCTTCCTGCACTGAGCCCACACCCCCAGTCAGGCCAGCTGCTCCCAGGGGACACAGGCTCCAAGCACGAATTCCCACAACACATATCCCTGGACGTGGTAGCGTGGGTGCAGGGAACGATGCCTGGTCTCTGTTGGCTTTGAGACTTTCTGGCTCATAGCCTCATCTCATCAACCGCCAAATGGACACTTGTTTGTCCGAGACAGTCGAATTTCCAAGAATGGGAGTTTACAAGTCAAGCGGCCAATGTCAACCTGACACGGTCTTTATCCTTATGTTTCTAGGGGCTTAAAAGAACAGTGTCACCCATAATTATAATGGTAATAATAACAACAACGGCAGATATATTTCCTTTACATCCCTTCCCAACTCACAGGACTGGAGAGGAAGAAGAACGCCCAGAGACGGGGAGAAAAGAAGGGAAAGCAGAAAGCTCATTCAACAGCAAGGAAGAGAACAAGCTCTTCTAGTCTGAGTGAACTGCATCATTGAGTTTTTCTCACGCCTGTCTCCTAGAGCAGCTCCCTGCTCCCACCCTCTCCCAAAACCCAACGACCGCAGGTTTTAAAATCTGTATCCAACCTGAGCCCGTGGGTTCGAGACCCGCCTGGGCAACTTGGCAAGACCTCATCTCTACGATAAATCAAAAAATTAGCCAGGTGTGGTAGCACGCGCCTGTAATTCTGGTTACTTGGAAGGCTGAGGCGGAAGGATCGCCGGAGCCCAGCAGGTCGAGGCTGCGGTGGCCGGGAGTGGCCACTGCACTCCAGTCTGGGCGACAGAGTGAGACTCCAACTCAAAAAATAAAATAAAATAAAATAAAATAAAATCTGTATTCACTATATGCCTCAGGTCAAGAAGCCCACAGACCCTGGAATCACCTACCTACTTATGTTCTGAGCATGTAGCTAAAGCTGCGGAGAGCCAGGTGCCCTGTGAGCACTGGGATCAAAGCCAAATAGGAGAATCCTTGGAGTTCATATGCTAGTGGGAAGGACGAGGACCCTGGTCAGGGACACGCAGGGGGAGAAGCAGCTGGTAGTAGCTTGGACCGGCTGTTCTGGGAGCAGAGAGGAAGAGCACCTGACTCGCCTTGGTCAAGGGCATGGGTGACATTCAGGATGACAAATCTGCGTTGTCCCCAATATGCCTGGCTGCGTGGTTTAGCCCAGCAGCCTGAGTGTACTGACTGGAGACCAGATGGTTTCAAGCTGTGAGTGGAAAAATGATAGAAAGCCAAGAAACTCGAGGTTTTGGTAAGGGCAGGTGACGCGATGGTCCGTGGGGTTTACATTAGAGAGAACTTCAAGAAAAAGAAGGGATGGAGGAGCTGTGAGGCTCAGCAGTGGCTCCAGATGTAGAAAACAGGCCATGTGAGAGCTATAAGGTCAGGAGGTGATTCTTAAGCCCTTGGGGCGACTAGGTTGGGTCCTCCACACCCTGATACCCCTCTACTTGCGTAGTTGCATGCTCTCATTATCTCTCCCTGTCTCCAGTTCAAATCTTGCTTGTTCTTCAAGGCCAAATGCAAATCTCCCTTCTCCTCACACAGTTTTCCTAACTGTTCTAAGCCCACCTGGATCTCTGCGCCCAGCTGCTAGTTATCACTTACAGATTTACTACTAGATTCAAGTGTTCTCTTTTTCTGCCCTGTTATAGTGTAGACTCCTCCAGGGTGGAGATATTAGTGTTCATGTACCATTTTTCTGCCCTGTTACATTGACACATAAGAGCTGCTTCAGAAATATTTCACGGCTGGGCTTGGTGGCTCAGCCTATAATCCCGCACTTTGGGAGGCCGAGCGAGTGGACTGCCTGAGCCCGCGGGTTCGAGACCCGCCCTGGGCAACTTGGCAAGACCTCATCTCTACAATAAACCAAAAAATTAGCTGGGCGTGGTAGCGAGCGCCTGTAGTTCCAGCTACTTGGAAGGCTGAGGCGGAAGGATCGCCGGAGCCCAGCAGGTCGAGGCTGCGCTGGCCGGGAGCGGCCACTGCACTCCAGTCTGGGCGACGGAGTGAGATTCCAATTCAAAAAAAGAGAAATATTTCACAATTGGTCCAGCTATGCTACTAGTTAGCTGGATACCTTAGACAAGTTATCTGCTTTCTCTAAACCCCATACCTTTATAGGGCTAATCCTACCAGCTTGGAAGATGAGATCAGCTGTGCCAAGTGCTACCAAGAAAAACGGGGCCTGGGATTTAGCAACGTGAGGGTTGTTGCTGACTTTTACAAGAGTGATTTGGTGATGTGGTAGGAGCAGAAGCCTGACTGCAGTAGTTCGAGAGAGAATGGGAGACTCTGGGAAGAAGGCCACAGCCTAATTTTAGACAGACAGGTCAACTAGATACCAAAACCCAAACCCATGGATGACATTTACAAAGAAACAAGGTGACAAGGTAGTTCGATGAACCCCCAAACACAAGCAGGCAAAGACATACCACCAAGGACCGTAGCCCACTTGGTGTCAGTGTCTGTGTGGAAGAAAGCAGAGGGAGGCAAGAGAGCATCTAACAGTCTGGGAACAAGCAACCCCCAAAGAATGACCAGGTATTCTTCTAGAAGAACGGTCCCCAGTCCCCAGACCACAGACCAGTACCAGTCCATGGCCTGCTGGGAACCAGGCTGCACAGCGGGAGGTGAGCGGTGGGTGAGTAAAGTTTCCTCTGTATTTACAGCTGCTCACCATCACTCACATTACCACCTGAGTTCCGCCTCCTATCACACCAGCAGCAGCAGTGGATTTCAGAGGAGTGTGAAGTCTACTGTGAACTGTGCACGCGAGGGATCTAGGTTGCACGCTCCTTATGAGAATCTAATGCCTGATGATCTGAGGTGGAGCTGAGATGTTGATGCTAGTGCTGGGAGTAGCTGCAGATACAGATGAATGTTAGCTGTGGGGTTTGACTGCACAGAGACCATCATAAACCAATTACTTGCAGACGCATATCAAAACCCTGTCAGTGAGTGGCAAGTGAGCTCACCTTAGAATAACTTCTTGAGCTATACATTTGTTTTAGATGACTTCCTGTATCTATGTTTTATTTGAGAACAGAAGGTAGGGAAAAATGGAAGAAGAAGAAGCAGAGACAATTCCAGAAAGTCCCGATGAGGAGTTAAACTATAAAGGAAGGAGGGAGATGGCAGGGCAGGGTGCAGGGTTGAGGGATGGCGTCATTTTGATCTGTCTCTAGGTGAGAACTATCGTGAACTTATTTGTAGACTGGCTGAAATGATCCAGTAGAGATGGAAAGGGCACCCATCCAGGACGGAGGAGCCAAAAGAAGGAATGACAATTTCATCTCAAGCAACAATCAGCATATTAAGTTAATGCTGATTGGAAATCTAGGACTTATAACTGTTTGTACTTAATTTGCAAATCTGTTTTGATCTTATTTAGAAAAGAAGTTGATACCTAGCTTCATCTACAACAGAAATAATCTGAGCCAACACCAGAGGCTTTCAGAAGTGTTTTCTATTAAAAGATCTATAATTACTCAATTTTGGCAAAAACTGCTACAGAAAATTCTTTTATATAAAGAATTCAGGAAACCTTTTTTTGTAAACTAAGAAGTTACTCAAGCCTCATGTTCCTTATTTATAAAACGAGGGGGATGAATTTCCAGAGCCCCTTCCAACTCGAACTAGGAAATTCCAGTTTGCCTGATACATAGCGTAAACTGTAACATAAACAGCAGAAGCCTAGCAAACAAAATGCGCTCTTTAAATTGTTCCTCAGCTGGGCTCCATGACTCAGCCTGTAATCCCAGCACTTTGGGAGGCCGAGGCGAGTGGACCGCCTGAGGTTGCGCGGTAGAGACCAGCCCAGGCAACTTGGTGAGACTTCGTCTCTACGATAAATCCAAAATTAGCCAGGCGTGGCAGTGTGCGCTTGTTGTTCCGGCTACTTGAAAGGCTGAGGCGGAAGGATTGCTGGAGCCCAGCAGGTCGATGCTGGGGTGGCCGTGAGTGTGCCACGGCACTCCAGCCTGGGCGACAGAATGAGACTCCAACTCAAAAAAAAAATTTGTTCCTCGGCTTTCTTTGAGTTGTGTTATCCAACATGTTTCCATCTTTCTGTGAAGTTCTGCTTTTCCGACTCTTTCATTCTCTTCCTTTCTAAGATGTGGGGTGGGGAACCTAGACATAGGATGCGGGCAAGCACACCAGGTGCCAAGTGTGACGAGGACTGATCCAACATCCGCAGGCTTGGTAAGCGCCCTTAAGGACTTTACATCTCTAGCCCAGGACTTTTTACCGTCCTCTTTGATCCCTAATAAACTCCATCTATGAACCAGGAAGCAGGCCCTCACCAGACACTCCATTTGCAGAGCCTTCAGAACTGTGAGAATAACTCCCTGTTGCATTTAAGCCTCCAGTCTATGCTATTTGTCACAGCAGCCCAGAACAGACGAAGATGCCCTGTGCACCCCTCCCCATTCCCAATTCCCTCTCTCCCACCACAGAGGTAACCCCTGTCCTGAAGTTTGTGATTCTCATTCCCACGCATGCATTTCATAGTTTTCTTACGTATGTATCTACACATTAGGTTTATTTTCTTATAGGTTTATATTTTACATACATGAGGTCATACTGTATGTCCTTTGGTAACTTTTTTTTTTTTGCTCAACTTTACGTTTTTGAGACTTAGCCATTAACTCTAGTTCACTCATTTTAGCTACTTTATGTAATTTCATTGTATGGACCGTACCAAAAGTCATTTGTCCTTTCTCCCAGTGACAATCATTTAGACTTTTTTCTATTGCAAACAGTACCCAATGGACAGTCTTATGCGTTTCCAATGCACACTCTCTCTGATGTATAACTAGACATTAGTTTTCTTAAGGGAGAAGATCAAAGATATAAACAATCCTGGCAAACAGCCCTCATTAATTTTATCTCTGTCCCATCTTTATATCCCTGGCTTCAGGTCTAGATTTGTTTTGATTTAGTCAGCAGAGCTTTAAAGAAGGAGCAAGGAGTCAGGTTAAAAAAACAAAAAATAAAACATCTGCTTCTCTTTGAACTGGAGATGTGAAGCAAGCTTAAAGAAAGCATGAATGTGAGTCATTTTAAAAGCCGTTGTCTTAACTCGCGAACTCTTCCTACAGAATCTGCCGATCAAAATCTATGGGTAGCATTTATGACAGTTTTTACCCATAATTTCAGGAACAAAAGGCTGCCCTGCCTGAATTTACCTAAGCCAGAGGTCAGGCTTAGACATTTTAGGCTTTGCAGGCCTTATAGTCTCTGTCACAACTACTGACCTCTGCCTTTGTAACATGAAAGCAGCCACAGACTGACTATACATAAGTTAACCAGCCAGGCTGTGTTTCAATAAAACTTTATCTATAAAAACAGAGAGTGGGCCAGATTTGGCCCATGGACCATAGTTTTCTGACTTCTGTTTTAAGCTGAAGAAAACAATTTAGACCAGCAATGTATAGTATTATACATTAAAAAATTTAATCTGATATTTTTTCCTTTCTGATCAACAACTATTCTAAAAACTAGTCCTAGTGAGAGTGCAGATAAATAAATACTCATGTACTGTTGGTAAAAGTGGAAACTGGTGCATTCATTTATTTTTTTAACAACGATAATAGCTGTAAGACCCACCATGAACAAAATATTCCACTGGGTACTGTAGACATAAACATAAATGCATATGCACCTGATCCTCAATGTACAGTACATGAAAGTAATTTTTTATCTGCATTCTCACAAGGGGATGGATATTTAAACATTCACTGGTTAAAAAGTGGTGAGATGAGATGACTCAAGCCTGTAATACCAGCACTTTGGGAGGCTGAGGTGAGAGGAATGCCTGAGCCCATGGGTTTGAGACCAGCCTGGGCAACTTGGGAGACCTCATCTCTACAATAAATCAAAATTTTAACCAGGCGTGGTAGCGTGTGCCTGTAGTTCCTGCTACTTGGAAGGCTGAGGTGGAAAGATCGCCTGAGCCCAGCAAGTTGATGCTGGGGTGGCCATGAGCATGCCACTGCACTCCAGCCTGGGCGTCGGAGTGAGACTCCAACTCAGAAAAAAAAAAAGTAATGAAATTAAATGTCTGCTAATCTCTTACTGAAAACATTTATAGTGACAAGAATATATACGACCAACAACAGCAGCAGTCATTAAAAATAAATATCATAGCTGGGCTTGGTGGCTCAGCCTGTAATCCCACGTCTTTGGGAGGCTGAGGTGAGTGGATTGCCTGAGCCCGCGGGTTCAAGACCCGCCTGGGCAGCGAGACTTCATCTCTACAATAAATCAAAAAATCAGCCAGGCGTGGTAGCGCATGCCTGTAATTCCAGCTACTCGGAAGGCTGAGGAAGAAGGATCGCCGGAGCCCA
>NW_007086983.1:49668-107796 GCF_000164805.1 Carlito syrichta
GCCACCGCACTCCAGTCTGGGTGACAGAGTGAGACTCCAACTCAAAAAAATAAATAAATAAATAAATATCATGACAGGCTAACTCCAGTCTGAGGTGTCAAATATACTTTTAATCTCATGTCAGGAGATCATGTGGTTTAGAAGACTGAATCCAGATTTGGAGTTCGCTTGACAGACCTGGGGTTGAGTCTTAGTTCTAGCATTTGTGACATGGGTGACCTTGGTTGTGCCTTTCTCTTTTTCAGTTTCAGAATCCTCTGCATAAATGGAGACAATAATAGTATTTACCTTAAAAGGACAATAATGAATGCTGAAACCATGAAAATTGTGAAATAGTGTCTATTTTTTTAATTGAAGTCTCACCCCATCACTCAGCTGGAATGCCATGGCACACTCACAGCCACCCCAGCATCGACCTGCTGGGCTCCGGCGATCCTTCCGCCTCAGCCTTCCAAGTAGCCAGAACTACAGGAGCATGCTACCACGCCCGGCTAATTTTTTTATTTATTGTAGAGACGAGGTCTCGCCAAGTTGCCCAGACGGGTCTCGAACCTGTAGGCTCAGGAAGTCCACTCGCCTCGGCCTCCCAAAGTGCTGGGATGACAGGCTGAGCCACCGAGTCCAGCCGAAATAGTGTCTATTAAGCACCGAGCACACAGTAGGCTTTGCAAAAACAGCAGCCAATGGTACTAATTCATTCAACAGCATGTGTTGAATGTCACATTCAACTGTCAGATTCATGCCAGGGACCAGCCTGGAGCTGTCATCATCCTTATGCTCTAATGAGACATCACTGGTCTCAGGTCAGCAACAACTCTAGAAAATGAACAGCTCAGGTCAGGTATAACAGGTATTACAGGCCATTCTGTAGAGCCCTCAGTCTGCATCTTCCCCCAACTCAGGCACTCACCTCTGTCCCCCAATCCTTACCTCAACTTTCTTCCCCAGGACTTAGCAACGTAGGCTGGTTAATTTTATGTGCCAATTTGACTGGGCCACAAGATGCCCAGACATTTGGTCAAACATTATTCTGGATGTTTCTGTGAGGATATGTCTGGATGAGATTAACATGCCAATTGGTAGACAGAGTAAAGCAAATTGTCCTCCCCAATGTAGGTGGGCCTCATCCAATCAGTTGAAGGCCTGAATAGGCCAACATTCCCCTGAGTGAAAGAGAGAAATCTCCTGCCTGATGGCCTCCGAACCGAAACACCATTTTTTCCCTCTGATTTTGGGCTTGAACTGAACTGAAACATTGGCTCGTCCTGGGCCGTGGGCCTGCTGGTCTTCAGACCGTAACTATACCAACAGCTCTCCTGGTTCTGAGGCCTTCAAACTGGGACTGGAACGAAACCACTGGCTTTTGGGGATCTCCTGCTTGCTGACTGCAGCTATGAGATCTTGTTGTGTGAGTTGATTTCTTATTCTTGAAAGAAAGATAGTTAGAAAATTTCCTCCTCTTGGTTCTGTTTCTCTAGAGAATTCTGACTCCGGCCTGACGAACCAGTTCTTATCCTACCTGGCTTGCTCAAGGCACAGGGATGGTGAGACTCCAGGCTGCCAGTACAGTGATGGCCCACGTGTGGGGGACCCCACAGGAGGTGTGCAGTGCACAACCTGCGTGGCTCTGCACTGCAACCCATGCTGACTTCCCACCGTGACAACCCTCAGAATGCTCTGTGGAGCCTGCCACTCCCTTGCCTTGTCTTCTCTCCCAGGACCACCGTCTCAGTATTCACGGACATAGCAATGGGCTACCAGCTCCAAAGGCCCCACCACTCACCTCCAGGCACGCAACGGAAGCCGTCTCCCTGATAGCCAGGTTTGCACTGGCATGTGAAGGAACCTGGGGTGTTGTAGCAGAAGGCATCAGGGTGACAACGGCTTGGCTGGCATTCATCCACATCTGTAAAACAGCCACCAGGCCCAAGGACAATGAGCTTTCTTCTGGAATCCGTCGTTGACACCATAATTTAAGCCACTTGTTCAATCTACGGGAAGTTGCTTCTAATCTGGGAACAGTCATTTAAAACTCACTCATGGTTATCAGGACCCTAACTCCCCAATTTCTGTCTGTTTGTACTTACAGATGTGCTTCACTTTGACGATAATGTCTTCATGAAAAATGTTTTTATCAAGATTGTAAAAGGAAAAAAAAAGACTCATTTGCATTATAAGGTGACCCCTCCTGTCATAAATGAGAGCTTCAAAAATGCCTGTTTGGAGATGGATTATTAACTGCTTGAGAGAAAAACTCTAGAGACAAAAAAGATTCACATGTTCAGTAATGAATAGAAAGTATCTCAGAAATTATCATCTGTCTTAGAACGTTTGGACTTTTCAGAAATACTCTATGGTATAATATTACGTAATTTTGCAAACCAAGAGACTCAGACAACTCTGTCCATGGATTATCTTCCCTAAAATTACCTTTTTGGAGCACTCTGGAAGCCTGCAAGAATCCTGTAGAGTCATTTATTCTCTGATTATGGAATCATTTATTCAATAAGGGCATTTTGCTTTTTTTCTGAGTTGGAATCTCACTGGGTCACCCAGGCTGGAGTGCAGGGGTATGCTCACGGCCACCACAGCCTTGACCTGCTGGGCTCAGGTGATTCTTCCTTTTCAGTCTTCCAAGTAGCTGGAACCACAGGCATGTGCCACCACGCCCGGCTAATTTTTTTATTTTTATTGTAGATATGAGGCCTTGCCAAATTGCCTGGGCTGGTCTCAAACCTATGGGCTCAGGCAATCCTCTCACCTCGGCCTCCCAAAGTGCTGGGATTATAGACGTGAGCCACCAGGCCCGGCCAGCATTTTGCTTTTTGGGAGAAGATTAGAGCAAGCCAGCTGAATGCCTATGCATCTTATTAAATACAAGGTTGGACCTTAAGCTCCATGCGTGCAAAACTGTTTGTCTCTTTGTGAAAGACAGACAATATTCTCAGTTCCTAGCAGACAGTCGGTGCCCACTGCTGCTTGAATAAGCAAATCACACAGAACAAAATAGTCAGGGGAGTCCAAAGGTCTCCACCAAGGAGAACAGCCCCCAAAAGAAAATGCATAGTTTAGGCCATTGCCTTGCTAAGTTATGGTGAGGCCATCCGCTCTTTGAGCTATGGCCAGGTCATGTTTCCTAGCTTTGGTCTCCTCCCCTACCTTGGGGAGGTGAATTTCCTCTCTCTCGCTCTCTCTCTAATTTAGTTTTAAAATGAACAATATTTTCCAATCTAAAAAAAAATAAGAAAATGCATATTCAAACTACTAGAGAGGTTTTTTTTTAAAAGCAGCCCATTTGCTCAGCAGAATTGAGAGAATAATTCTTTCTCTTATTCGGGGGTGAGTTGGTAACACAATAAGTACCACCTAGAAGCTTTTCCAGGTCACACGGAGGGAAAAATCAGCAACTACGCACCCTGGCAGGCTCGGCCATCCCCAGAGAATCCCGGCAGACAGGAACAGGTGTAGGAGGAACCTCCCGTGTAGACACACTGGGCCCGTTGGGGTATGTCGCAGTCATGGAGGCTGGTTGTACAGTAGTTGATGGGGCGCTGGTCCATGACAGCTTCAGAACAAAAGGTTGAGGCATAATGTTAGGAAGAAAGTTCCCTAAGCAGGCCCTGTGCCAAGCTCCTCCTACACCACTGGTTGGTCCATGCCTACATCCCACACCTCAAGGTGCCTCGTCAGGTTCCATCCCCTATTTCCCACTGGGCTGGGGTCCCTGTTTCCATCCTCTTCTCCCACCCAGGTCTGCCTCTGACTGGTCTTTGTCAGCTGGCACCACGGTTCCTCGTTCAGCCTGGTTTTCAACCTCAGTTTCACCCCAGGGCACTGTCTGAGATCACTCTCCATACCAGACTCCTCCAGGACCCAACTTTCCCATCCGGAGGATTTGGAGGTGGAATATCTGCAGGCCCCACACTTCCAATGGTAACTCTGTCGGTGGAACACTTGGAGAGAAGGATCTGAGACTTTCATGGGGTGTCTTTAGTCTTGGCCCACTCCAGGTGGAATATTTACTACAAACGCCCAAGTCAAAGTCACCTACTTCCCACCAAGGAGGGAGAAATAAGTGTTTCTAAGGCAGTGAGAGAGGTGTGGTAGAAAACCTGTGGGACCTTTGGGAGAGGTACACACGGGTCAGTCATATGACCGTGGATAAATTGGATAACTGTTCAGAGCCTCACTTTCTTTCTCCACAGAACAGAAACTACTCCAGCATGGTAATCACAGGGAGGTCAGTGGATGAGACTGTTGTTTTCTAAAAGGTCCTCATGAGAGAACTCATAGAATGAGGGCTGAGGAGTACGCAAGTGTCTCAAAGTCTAGCCAACATACCCCGTCTAGCGCTGGTGCCTCAAGATAGAAGTCAAGGGGGAGGTTTAGAGCATGACTTTCAGTCACTTGGGGTTCTTAAAGCAACA
This sequence comes from Carlito syrichta, assembly GCF_000164805.1. Lineage (NCBI taxonomy): Eukaryota > Metazoa > Chordata > Mammalia > Primates > Tarsiidae > Carlito > Carlito syrichta. The sequence continues at coordinate 54,096 of NW_007086983.1, forward strand.
TTTTGTTTCTGGTTTTCTGAAAGCCCTAAGACCCAGGACAGAGTCCCACCCCACACAAGGTCAGAATAGAACTTTTCTTTCCCTCTCAGGAGGCCTTCGGTATTTAGATTACCCCAGATGCAGGAGGATGCATCTTTTCCCATCATGAGTTGTCCCAAGATTCATTTTAGTTTATCCTACCTTAAGTGCAGAGGGACACACACACAGAGAAAGAGAGAGAGAGAGGGAAGAAAGATCTCCACACTCACAGGGAGCAGGGTCTTCTAGGTCGGTGCCAAACGAGAGGTCAGTCAAGTACTGGAGGATGAAGACCCAGCAGCACACTTGGATGTCGAATCAGTCTAAGAACACACTCTTGCTTCCTTGGGCCTCTCCTCTGGCCTCTCCACTCCCTTACTTTCCACCATTTCTGATGCTCTTTCCTCCCAGCTCTTCCTCCCAACTCCCATCACTGAACAAAATGTGCTGGGGGAGACTCCCAAGGAACTGGGGCCACATGAAAGGTAGGAAGAATATGTTCCTACCATGGACACAGCAGCCAGGACATGGCTGTCGTAACACTTCCCTTTCTCTTTCTGCTCCAACAAACACGTATGCACTTTCACCTTGTCAGCCTTATGAGTCGCATCTGCCCGGTGCCTCCCCTCGCTCCACTCTTACTGCCGGAGCAGGGCCTTACTGCCAGCACGTGCAGGTCTGGATTTTCCCTGCGCAGCCATCATTTCCATGTGTGTTTCTGTAACCCTCCAATCATTTAGGGGCAGTTTGCAATTTGATGCTTTAAAAGTCATGTTTTCCTTTATGTAAGACAAAGCAATTCCATGCCAAAGCAATTTTATTCTTACAGACGCTATAAAAGATAGCCCTCAGTCGTGTAGCTACGTGTCATGCGTTCATTCATTTTTATTTTATTTATTCCTTTATTTTTTGAGTTGGAGTCTTGCTCTGTCACCCAGACTGGAGCATGATGGCCGCTCCCGGCCACCGCAGCCTCGACCTGCTGGGCTTCGGCAAGCCTTCCGCCTCAGCCTTCCGAGTAGCTGGAACTACAGGCGCGCGCTGCCACGCCCGGCTCATTTTTGATTTGTTGTAAAGATGGGGTCTCGTCAAGTGGCCAGGCGGGTCTCGAACCCACGGGTTCAGGCAATCCACTCACTCGGTCTCCCAAAGTGCTTGGGTTACAGGCCAAGCCACCAAGCCTGGCCCATTCATTCATTTTTAAAAGATGGAGGTTGTACTACGTTGCCCAGGCTATTCTTGAACTCCTGGGCTCAAGTGATCCTCTCTCACTTCAGGCTCCCAAAGTGCTGGGATTACAGGCATGTGCACCACACCCAGCTCTTTTTCATTTTTAAAGTAAATTGAATATTTTAAAGATGTTTTCACATCAATTATAAAAAATGTGTTTCCTAAGGGCACTCCATGACCGCTGCACCCTCTGGAGCTCTCTGGTAGTTTTTCTCTACTTCTCACACACAGTTTCTAGATGGTCTTGTTGATGATGTTCATTCAAAGAGGTACCATTTTTTTTTTTGAGTTGGAGTCTCACTCTGTCACTCAGACTGGAGTGCAGTGGCACACTCCTGGCCACTGCAGCCTCGACCTGCTGGGCTCCAGCGATCCCTTCGCCTCAGCCTTCCAAGTAGCTGGAACTATAGGTGCGTGCTACCACGCCCTGCTAACTTTTTTTGATTTATTGTAGAGATGAGTCTCGCCAAGTTGCCCAGGCGGGTCTCGAACCCGCGGGCTCAGGCAATCCACTCACCTCAGCCTCTCAAAGTCCTGGGGTTACAGACTGAGCCACCCAGCCCGGCTTGGAGGCACCATTTTAAAGCCAGGATGGTCCATAACCCAACACTACAAAAGAGAAGGTGCTGCTCCAACAGCCTAAAGAGATCAGCAACAATATATACAAGAAGGGCGCCAACACACACCTCCATCCTCCTGGACTCCCAGGCTTGCCGAGCGGCCTCTTCCCTGCCACTCTAACCCCGCCCGCTCAACCAATGGGAAGCCATAAGATGAACAGAGGGTGAAAGTTTTGAAAAAGAGAGAAAATTGGGCTCAAATGGGAACCAGCACAATTATAAACTGGGGTTTCATTTTTCTGATTCCTTTTTTTTTTTCTGATGAGAACCCTGGAAAAGGATTCTGCCCTGACCCAGCATTATCAGTCTGGGGTGACCAGCCTTGAGATGCTGCCATCTACCTGACAGTGGTCCCCAAGAGACACACACAGGCAAATAAGGCAACAGGGGAGAAGGAAGGAGATGGAGAGAGGAAGAAGGGTGACCTGAGGGAAAGATGTCACTTAGGAGGAGGAGAAAAAGGCAGGGTGTAGAGAGCTCTCCGCAGAGTGGTTTCACAGCCTTGAGTTCCTCTAAGTTCTAAAAATAAGATCACAAATGAATACCTCGAAGAATTTTCCTAACAAAACGACTGGCAATAGAGGGAAAACAGGACCCCTAGGTGAGGCAAGGGCAAGGGAGCTTTGTGCACTGCAGCCTTTTGCTTCCGTCTGCCTCTCCTCTTGCCTCATTAGAAGGGTCGATGCATGTGCTGTGCCCAGGTGAGCCTAAGAAGGACCTCAAGTTCATCAGGCGCCATATGCCAGTCCAGTATCACTTGCTGCGTCCATTCAAGAGGCGTCTATGTCTTCGCATCAAGGTCACTTGTGGGCAAACCACGTCCCATCTTTCCTCCATGGTAACGTGTTTTGCACATTTCAACTAACTGTAAAAGTTTTCACCCAGTGGAAAAGAGGTAGTCATGGGTTTACAGAATACGCCAACTATGGAAGTCTACAAAGTAGCCCTGTAATGCACACCATCCTCATGAAAGGAGAATTCCTTCGGGCCAACCACGTGCCCTGCCTGAGCTCCTGGCCCCTCTCAGAGATGGCCTCCTAATCTGCTGGATTCTTTCTTCACCCTTCCTTGTTCTGACCTGTAGGGTAACCCTCCCAACTCAGGCTTCCACCCTAGAATACTGTTTCAAACAAGGAATTCCATGAGACATGACTGGACCACTCGATTATCCAGTGACAAGCCGGAGTTATTTATTGAATGCATGTAAGCAAACTTGGTTTTACAGCAAGCCATCTCTGCACAGTGAGTGTCAAAAGAGCCAATTAAATGGGGCAAAGATGTTCTCACCCATGTGGAAGCTAAAAACAAAGTTGATCTTCTAGAAATAAAAAGTACAACAGAGAATACTAGAAGCTAGGAGAGGAAGGGAGAAGAAAAGGAGAGGAAGAGATTGCCTGAAGGACATGACATTACAGCTGGACGTGAGGAATCAGTTCTAGTTTTATAGCACTCCAGGATGACTACAGTTACCAGTAATATGTGATGTAATTTCAACTAGCTAGAAGGAGGATACTGAATGTTCCCAAAACAAAGAAATGATACATGTTTGAGATAACAGATATGCTATTTGCCCTGGTATAATCACTACACATTATATGTATCAAAGCATCACTAGGTACCCTATAAATATGTACAGTTATTATTTGTCAATTACAAAATAATGCTTTAAAAAAAACAAGGGGGGGTGATGAGGTGCTGAGCAGGATGGAACTGCCAGGACCTATAGGTAGTGACAGAATCAGGAGCCCTCCTATGGCCAGGGCTTGGTGACGCCTAAGGACCATTCAGTGGTTTTTACACTTGCTTTTGAGCAATGCAATCCATTACTCAGACAAAATCTTACTTAGAATTTAATTTAATTTAATTTTTTGAGTTAGAGTCTCACTCCGTTGCCCAGGCTGGAGTGCAGTGGCATGCTCATGGCCACCCTAGCGTCAACCTGCTGGGCTCAGGCGATCCTTCCACCTCAGCCTTCCAAGTAGCTGGAACTACAGGGACGCGCCACCATGCCCATCTACTTTTTCTTATTTATTGCAGAGAGGAGGAGAATTTTATACATATATAAATGGAGGCTGGGCATGGAGGTTCATGCCTGTAATCCCAGCACGTTGGGAGACTGAGGTGAAAGGATTACTTGAGCCCAGGAGTTCAAGACCAGCCTGGGCAACATAGTGAGACCTTGCCTTTACAAAAATAAAATTTAAAAATTAAAAAAAAGAAAAAAGGCTAGAGGTCAGAGGAGAGGACAAGAGCCTGCCCATGACGGCTTCCCTGTATCCTCTTTGACAACACACTGCTAAGGTCTCCATGGGACACAGAAAATCAATGATCCAGCCTGATCATCTCACTTCACAGATGAGGAACTGAGGCTCAGAGAGGTTAAGTGTCTTCCTCAAAATCAAACGCCAGGGAGGAGACATTTGCACAGCACCTGTCTTGCACCCTGCCCCGCCCCTCCAGTGAGTATGGACATCAGGAATGGTTGGATCAAGAAGCCTAAGTCATCATGCCTCCCACATGTGTCCCAGGATGGATCTTGGTTACTGTGCACCTCACCACCCAAGGGGTAAAGTATCAACTACCAAAGCTTGAGTCCAAATGTAATGCACATAGTGTGGCCATTGAAAATAAACTTTGAGCCAGGCACAGTGGCTCACACCTATAATCCTAGCACTGTGAGAGGCTGAGCTGGGAGGAATGCTTTGGGCCCAGAAGTTAAAGACCAGTCTAGGCAATATAGACAGACCTCATCTCTACAAAAAATAAAAAACTAGCTGGGCGCAGTGGCTCATGCCTGTAATCCCAGCACTTTGGGAGGTGGAGGCAAGAGGATTGCCTGAGCTCAGGGTTCAAGACCAGTCTGGGCAACTAGGCAAGATCTCTGTCTATTTAAAAAAAAAAAAATTAGCCGGGCATGGTAGCGTGTGCCTGCAGTTCCAGCTGCTTTGAAGGCTGAGGTGGAAGGATGGCCTGAGTCCAGCCAGTCAAGGCTGCAGTGGCTGTGAGTGTGCCACTGCACTCCAGCCTGGGTGACAGAGTGAGACTCCAACTCAAAAATTAAAAAAAAAAAAAGAAAATTAAGCCCGTGTGATGGTGCACGCCTGTAGCCCCAGCTACTTGGGAAGCTGAGGCAGAAGGATCACCTGAGCCCAGGAAGTCAAGCCTGAGGTGAGCTATGATGGCACCACTGCATTCCAGCCTGGGGAACATAGCAAGATGCCCACTCAAAAGGAAAAAAAAGTAAACTCTGTAATCTCCTTGACCTCAAAAAGCAGAGAAGGATGTCAGACCAAATACCCCGAAATTGATGGCCTCTATGGAGAAGAGAAGGAGAAGGAGAAGGAGAAGTAACTTTAGCAGAGCTGAAAGTTCAACTCTGTACAAAGGGGACTGGCCTCCCTGAGCTCACAGATGTTCGGGTCACACTCAAAATATGAGAACTGCCTGTTCCCTCCCATCCTCAAGACACCGCCTCACCCTAGGACCTTGGCAGCCTCACCTTGGCAAGCTTCAAGACAGAGCAAAGGGAAAACATTCTGGGGTGAGTGAACAGTGAGGAAGGGCAAGGAGATGGTTTGCTGACACAGCCCAAGAGGAACCTGTTTTAGATTAAGACGACATGTTAGGTTCGATTGGCCCAGTTGGCACGCTGCCCTCCAGACCTGAGAACGTGCTGGCTCCGGTCACTCAAGAACCTTGAACTTACAATTCTTGGACCAAACAGATCAAAACGCAGCAGAAGGAAAGAGAGGAGAAACTGGTGTTTGTGATGAGCCCATCATCACCGTCCCCAAAATCAACATTGACCAAGAGCACAATTAGCCTAATTAATAGCGGCAACTTACTTTGATAAGGCTAAGAGGTTACAACACCGCCTGTGGCTTGTAAAATTAAAATCCATAAGCAGAATGGCCCCGAATTGAATTTAAGCGTCACTCGGAGTAGAACTCAATCTAAGACAGGTAATAACACAAAAGCGCCTATAAAGTGGTCCCTCAATGTGAATTCCAAGGCCACTAGTTAATAGGAGAAAAAAGTCTAATAGCTATTAAAAGTATAATGAAAATTGACTGAGTGCAGTGGCTTATGCCTGTAATCCCAACACTTTGAGAAGCTGAGATGGGAGGATTACTTGAGCTCAGGAGCCTGAGACCAGCCTGAGCAGCATAGTGAGACCTTATCTCTACAAAAATGAAAAAAATCAGGCCGGTGTGGTGGTACGCACTTGTAGTCCCAGCGACTCGGGAGGCTTAGGTGGAAGGATCACCTGAGCCCAAGAGGTGGAGGCTGTGGTGAGCCGTGATTGTTCTACCACACTCCAGTTTTTTTTTGTTTTTTTTTTAGCAAGTCTCTGACTTTAAAAAAAAGGATAATGAAAATGGTTTTTTAAAGTTTATGAGAAGTAGGTGTAATGCAAAAGCTTGCAACGGGTGAGCTGATGGTATAACTAGCGTAGACAGTAACACTGCTTACTCTGGGTACTTATGACTCTCCAGGTAGTGGGCAGGCAGGGCTAAGTCTGACTCATCCTTGAAACTGCCCTTCCTGATACCGGCACCTAGCATCTTTCCTCTTGGCCAAGATCATTACTGGGGATAGCACCTTCTACACAGGACCCCAGGAGCTAACACAGACCGTCTAAATACATGTTTAGAAAAGACACCTGAAGAACTTACCCACACACGTGCCTGCGTCTGAAAACCGGTAGCCCTCCACACACTCGCAGCGGAAGGTTCCTGGGTGGTTGTTGCAGATGGCATGGCTCCCACACACCGAGGGCTGCTCTGAGCACTCATCAATATCTACAGTGAATTTTTTTAGAAAAGCACACTTTTATAACCTCTTCAAACCTCACTGAATATACTGAATCAGAAAGCATTTTTGCTGAAGAATGGGTCAATTTTAAAACAGATGTTTCTATATTCCAAAAGTGCTAGATAAGTTTTTTTTTTCTGTGCATAATGTTAGAGAGTGACTCCAGGTCCTTCCCCTAAGTAAATGCATTCTCGAACCCCTCTCCCTCGCAAACCCCCAGAGTTAGTTTTGCTGAACCTGAGGCTGCACACGAGCCACTCATGTCAGATGGGCAAATAACATGTTGGAAGAACACAGAGACAAGTGTCTGGATTCTAAATGAGGTTCTTAAACTTGTGAGCTATTTAAATATGCTCTTCGGTCAGGCGTGGTGGCTCACAGCTATAATCCCAGCACTTTGGGAGGTCAAGGGGAGAGGATTTCCTGAGCCCATGGGTTCGAGACCAGCCTGGGCAACTTGGTGAGACTTCATCTCTACAATAAATCAAAAAATTAGCCAGGCATGGTGGTATGTGCCTGTAGTTCCAGCAACTTGGAAGGCTGAGGTGGAAGGATCACCTGAGCCCAAAAGGTGGAGGCTGCAGTGGTTGTGAGCATGCCACTGCACTCCAGCCTGGGCAACAGAATGAGACTCGAACATACATACATACATAAATATGCTCTTCTCCAAAAATATTAACTTTCTCCATCACGGTTACAAAGAAGTAAAAAGTTGAACATGTTAAAGCCTAATTGTGAATTTTCGCATATTATCTAGAGTTTAATGGACTAAAAGGAAAATCATTAACTCATAAGACTGTGAATAAGCTAGTAAGGTGACATTTCATATGACAACACTACAGCCACCATCACGAGGTAAAGTACAGCAAAAACCTGAACATTTGATTTGGCATTGGACATGGCTAGGTTCAAACCCCGGCTCCTTTAGTTGCTGACTCGTGTGGTCTTGAGAAAGTTGCCTTGTCTACCTACTCAGCCTCAGGTTCTCTATTGATTATTAAGCATAATAATACTCATCTTGAGGGTTCTTCTGAGGATTACAGAAAATGGATGCAGGCCAAAGAAGCACCTAGTGTGCTCAAGACACACAGCTATTATAATTTGTAGAGATTCATATAACATCTGCAGCCATGGTGATGGATTTGACTGACTCCGGGAACAGAGCCCTCACAAGGCCACCAGGTTTTGGGGGTCAGGCTGCAGCTACCACCAGTGTAAGGCTGATTGGCCCAGACGAGAAACTGAGCTACTCTGGTTACCTGTCCACTGACAGGTTAAAATGAACGGTTATACAAGGTCCTTCCCACGCCAACTGCATACTCAGAGTGTATACAGCTACTTCTGGCATTTCTAAAACTCTGAGATGTGTGTGGAGAGAATGTCATGATGGCTGAGGCCACATTTCCCTCTCACTGATAAAACTCCCTCTCTGGTGCTCTAATGTGAATCTTTCACACTTGGGAGACAAAGTCTCATGTGTCCGCCTTCAATGGCCAATCTAGCCAATCCCTTTGTGGGTGGGACAAATGCCCTGCCAGCTTATTGGACAATACTGCACAAAACAAGTATTGGGACATATCAACCCCAGAGTCGGTCCTGTACCCAGGCAAATGCTCAAACCAAATAGTATTCAACTTGTTGAATATATTCTGAAATGTGTGTTTCTGTGAAGTGCTAAAGACACAAGGTTTCAGGCAAGAAGACTGTGCCAGGAACAGCTGGAAGGTTCTGGAACAAAGTCCCACCCAAGGCAGGCTCTGCCAGAAGCTGGAGCTGGGTGTGGACATGGGAGAGGGGGGCATTCAGCAAGTGTAGACTTCACAGCTCCATCTACCAGCTGCTACTCCAGCAATATGGGAGAAAAAAAGAGCCTTCCTGAGTCCATGGTCTCTGTATCACAACTCTCAGAGGACACTCCCAGCACAGATGTCTGGACACATTGTACAAACTGTGGGGCCCGGTGGCTTTGACTCAACTGCCAAAGCACAAGAGCACAGAGCAGCAGTTTTCAATCAAGAAGACAGAGCAGAAATACCAGGGGAACTTTTTCAAGCTCTGCTCTTCCCTGGGAACATTTATGGAAGGGGAAACTGTGTGCTGTGAAAAAAGCTTCTGTACGAGTCAGGCTTTTCTCTCACGCCCTACCTGGAGAACAATTGACAAATAAGACCTCAAAGCTGGTGGAATAAAGGAGGGGACGCTCCCTTGCACCACCTCCACTTCTGTGCAGGCCTACACACACAAGCCAGGCTGGACAGCACCTTTTCTTAGAGACCAGACCCCAGCAATTGCCCTGCTAATGGTTCATGGTCTTTGCTTGGAATTTCCTCGTTTGGAAATTCTTCCTATATAATTTAAATCCTCCCTTCTGTAAACAGAGGCCAGGGTCTTAACCTTTTCTTTAGTGAAAGGTGTGAATTGGTGATAACTCTCTCTCATAAAATACCACTTTATTTGCTTGAAGATGACTGTTCTTATTATTCAACATATGGTCAACCTCTTCTCGAGAAAGAGATTTTCTTTCAAAGAACCACTTTCTAACTCAGTAGGAAAATCCTGCATTACCCTTGTAATTACTGTGTCCTTTCTGACTTTTTTCAGTGTCACCTATTTTCAACAACTCAAAGTTTCCCCTTTTTTTTTTTTCGTTGGAGTCTCACTGAGTCACCCAGACTGGAGTGCAGTGGCCGCTCCCGGCCACCGCAGCCTCGACCTGTTGGGCTCCGGCGATCCTTCCGTCTCAGCCTTCCAAGTAGCTGGAACTACAGGCGCGCGCTACCACGCCCGGCTAATTTTTTGATTTATTGTAGAGATGAGGTCTTGCCAAGTTACCCAGGCAGGTCTCGAACCCGCGGGCTCAGGCAATCCACTCACCTCAGCCTCCCAAAGCGCTGGGATTATAGGCTGAGCCACCAAGCTCGGCTAAGTTTTCCCTTTATGAAAGCTAGGCTCTTTGAAGAGAAAAGTCTCATACTGATCTGTTAAATGACTTCTACATAGTCAAAAATTATTCAGTGAGACATTAGCCCAACCTATCTCCACAGTCTCCAAACAGAGAAATTTATGAGAGCCATTCTGCTGTGTACCATGGAGCAGATCACGGAGCTCTGTGATTCAACTGAAAATCTCCAAATCACCTTTAAGGTTCATTGTGTGGTATCTAACCAAAACCAGCCTTGTTTTGAGTGTCATACACCATTATATCAACGCTACACACACTGAATCACCAAGCCTCATCCTCATTCTCCTCTAAGGCACTTCCCAGGTCAAAACAACACATGAAATGATCTGCTTAATGCAATTTCCTATTCAAAGCCACATGTCTCAATGCATTAACACTCTGAGGCATGTTCTCGTGACCCAGAACAATAAGTAGCCTGACTGGGAATATACCCACATTCCACGGAAGTAATATGCCAGAACAATGACTAGCCACAGAACAAAAGCAAGTCTATATACGACCACCTGTCTTCCTGGACAAGGACATCCGAGGATTTTCTAGGATAGCAGTGATTCACAAAGCCTGGCTGACCATGCCGTCTGAAGTGAAGCATTCCCACTGTGACAAGCTCAGGCACCAAGAGCGGAATCAGGCTGGAGATCTCAGTTTAGCAGCAGCAGGTTGCGGGATCTCCACACTTTATTAAATCAGGTGGCTTACAAAGTTGAAGCAGGGCCACATAAAGACTGAGGAGAGGCCAGGCATGGTGGCTCAAGCCTGTAACCCCAGCACTTTGGGTGGTGGAGGCGAGAGGGTTGCCTGAGCCTGCGGATTTGAGACTAGCCTGAGCAACATGGTGAGACCTCGTCCCTACAATAAATCAAAAAATTAGCTGGGTGTGGTGGCGCACGCCTGTAGTTCCAGCTACTTGGAAGGCTGAGGCGGAAGGATCGCCTGAGCCTGGCGGGTGGAGGCTGCGGTGGCCCGGAGTGTGGCACTGCACTCTAGCCTAGGCGACAGAATGAAACTCCAACTCAAAAAAAGACCGAGGAGGTGTGGGTCACTGAAAGCCCCAACCCTGCAAGGGGTCCATCTTCACACCTAGAAGAGCTCCACTCATGCAGCACTGTGCCGCTTTGGACTGGCTGGAGCCAATCCAGCCCTTCCAGTCTGTCGGGCTCTTTGGGGGAAGAATCGGGAAACTGACCATTATAGGTGGGTAGGCACTATGCCCCCTCCCTGGTGGCGTGTGACCAGGAAGGCGCGTCTCAGACTGAATTCTACCACCTACTCAAATGATCAGCAAGCTGGCCGAACTACCACACAACCCATTTCCATGAGCGCACGTCCCTGCTCGCCCGCACTGCAGACGTCACCACGGGGCATCTCGCATAAAAGGTTAACTCTGAAGCAGACGCAATACCCCGACAGCCCCATCTGCTAACCTTCACGTTCAATCGGGACACCAAATCTGTTGGCTGGGGGTGTTGGATTCCAGATGTAGGGCATCACTCCCAAACTCCAAGGCTGCTGGTTCTCCCAGATTTTTATATCCCAGTCAGGCAAGGTGGAGGGAGCTGTACATCTTTCTGGCCACCTCCACGTGCTTACACTAGTCGTCCCCCCAGGGAAACTTACTCCCAGCATTCCCCATGCTCACTGCTGAGTCTCCTCACTCATCGCAGACTTCGGTAGCGCTGGCCGAAGCATTTTACATTCTTGGTAGTGAACTAACTGTCCCCCGGTCGCGGATTAAAATTGAGTAAAAGTCAGGCGCAGAGGTCCACGCCTGTAACCTCAGCACTTTGGGCGGCAGAGGTGAGAAGATTGCCTGAGTCCAGGGATTAGAAACCAGTCTGGGCAACTTGGTGAGACCTCATCTCTACAATAAATCAAAAACTTAGCCAGGCATGGTGGCGCTGGACTGTAGTTCCAGCTACTCGGGAGGTTGAGGCAGGAAAATCGCCTGAGCCCAGAAGGCTGTGGTAGCCAGGAGGGTGCCACTGCTCTCCAGCCTGGGCAACAGAGTGAGACTCCAATGCAAAAAAAAGAAAATTAGTAACAAACATATTAATATCTATCCATCTATGTGAATGTATTTGAACTTTAAAAATAATAAAGTACCTACAACAAGAGAGAGCAATACAGATGCTTGAGTCAGAGGCAGGAGTTCAAATATTCTTGTCACAGCTCACTTTAACGAGCCTCCATTATCTTGTCATAAAAAGAGGAATGAACTTCACACCCACTAGGATGGTCACCATTTAAAAAAAAAACAGAAAATAAAAAGTATTGCCAAGGATATAGAGAAAGTGGAACCCTTGTGCATTGCAGGTAGGAATGTAAAATGGTGCAGCCACTACAGAAAACAGTATGGTCGTTCCTTAAAAAAATAGACACAGGATCACCCTAAGACCCAGCAATCCTACTTTTAGGCACTCCAAAAAATTAAAAAGCAGAGACTCCAACAGATATTTGGTCACCCACATTCACACCAGCAATGTTTGCAACAGCCAAAAGGTAGAAACCCACGTGTCCACTGATGACTGGATCAACAAAATGTGGCAGGTTCATATAATGGAATATCATTCAACCTTAAAAAGGAAAGAAAACGTTGACACATGCCATAGCATGGCTGAGCCTTAAGGACAAAATGCTAAGTGAAATAAGCCAGTCACAAAAGGACAAATACTGTATGATCCCACTTATATGCAGTCCCTAGAATAGTCAGATTCATAGACAGAAAGTAGAATGGTGGTTGCCAGGGACTTGGGGAAGGGAGAGACAAGGAGTTGTTTAATGGGTATAAAGTTTGTTTGGCAAAAAGAAAAGTATTCTGAAGATGGACATTGGTGATGGTTGCACACAGTATATTTAATGCCACTAAACTGTATACTTAAAAATTGTTAAAACAGAAAAAAAAAATTTGAATCAGGGTCTCGCTCTTTTGCCCAGGCTGGAGGGCAGTGGCATGATCATAGCTCATGGCAGCCTTGACCTCCTTGGCTCAGGCAAACCTTCCACCTCAACTTCCTGAGTAAATGGGACGACAGACAAACACCACCACGCCTGGCTAATTTCCTTTTTTTTTTTTTGTAGAGATGAGGTCTCGCTATGTTGCCCAGGCTGATCTCAAACTTCTGGGCTCAAGCAATCCTTCCTCCTCAGCCTCCCAAAGTGCTGGGATTGCAGGCATAAGCCACGCTGCCCAGTTGTAAATTTTATATTATGTGTATTTTAAACAATTAGATCAAGCAATTATACATAATTTTCAAAGATAAACAGGAAAGAAGGAACCACCCTCATCAGAGTTGCTGGAAAATTAAACAAGGTGGTGTCTGTGAAGCACTTAATGCAAACGGTGCCTGGGTAAAGCACAGCTCTGACTCTCAGTTCCCCTTAAACCTGTGCACTCTTAGGTGGAGTGGAGTGTGGTCTTAGGAATCTACTCTGAGTCGGCACATTAGATCAGATGGAAGGGACAGTACCCCTGGCATTACCCAGGGGAACAGTGAGTGCATGTCATCAAAAATTCAGGCAGGGCAGGCCCACCAGTAAGAATCTCATTCGTGCCTCCTCGCCGTACCCAGCTCTGGTTTACAGAACCTGGATGCTTCGTGTTAGCCTAGTTTCCCCCCATCCCCACGAGTCAGAATCAAAGGCTGTACCGTAGCAGGTCCGCCCGTCTCCTCGGAAGCCGATGGAGCACTCGCAGGTGAACTGTGTCCTGGGACCTGGGCGACAGGCCGCATTGGTGTCACACCCGTGAGTGCCAATGTAGCAAGGATTCTGAAGGGCATCGGGAGAGCCGTCTGTGAAGGTAGAGACATTGGAACCAAGTGAGTTTCAACAACGCTCGCAGGTTTCCTCCCTCCAAGCAAGTAAACCACAACTGGTGACCAAGGTGATCACGGGAGAGCAGAGAGGAATGGGAAACCAACTGCTTCCATGATACTCTGGGGCAGGAACAGCACACTATTCTCTTCTGGCCTCCTCCTGCTTGTGTAAATAAAGTTTTACTGGCACACAGTGACACCCATTTGCTTATATATGGTCTATGGCTGCTTTTGTGCTAACTGGAAAAACTGACCTGTTGTGGCAGAGACCCTATGGCAGGCAAAGCCTAAAATATCTACTATCTAATTCTTTAAGAAAAAATGTGTTACCTCTGATGCCTACAGTCACAATCGTCAAAGGAGAGAGAATGACATTTATTTGCCTTCTGCTTTACAGAGTTAAAGAAAAGGCAAAGTGATCAGCTGGAGAGGTGACTTGGACACAGAAGGAGGACCAAAAACAACTGAAAAGAGGGAACCAACTTAAGACCCAGGCTCCAATTATACAGGAACCCTGGGGCTTAAAGCTTTGGACTTTTAGTGAAGTCTGACACTGAGATGTCACGAAAGCTTGCTAAACGTCAACTCCTTCCATGCAACTGGAAATGTCCATATACCACAGCCCCAGGGATGTGTAGTCACAGGGCTAGAGTTTGTTTCAGGTTCCATGCCTAATTCTATTCAACTTCCTCAGGCCCTAAGCACTCAACTCCTTTCAAGGTTGAGTATTAGAGTGTTCAAAAAGCCCTCCCAGGCTAGGCACAGTGACTCATGCCTGTAATCCAGCACTTTGGGAGGCCAAGGCAGGAGGACTGCTTGAGCCCAGAAGTTTAAGACTAGCACAGGCAGCATAGCGAGACCTCGCCTCTACAAAAAAAATTCAAAAAATTAGCCAAGTGTGGTGGCTTTCAACCGTAGCCCCAGCTACTCAAGAAGCCGAGGCATAAGAATTACCTGAACCCAAGAACCTAGGAGGCTGTGGTGAGCCCTGTGCCACTGCACTCCGGCCTGGGTGACAGAGTGAGACCCCCCAACTCAAAAAATAAAAATAAAAAAAGCCCTCCTCAAGTCAGCAGCAGCCCAATGATGGTCCACTCTAAGATACCTCAACAAGTTCTATTCCCACGGGATTACAAGCAGGCCTTCAGTTAGAATAACAGAGGCGGATAGGTTTGCCACAAGTCACAGATGACAAGACGTTTTTTTTTTCCGCCAGAAGATATTTTAGCATAATCTTCATCTTCTATGGACTCAAGAGTGAGATACCGACAACAATACATCCCAGAGCAGGGTTTTTTTAGATGAGGGAGCCCAGAGGCGTGTGTGGATACACACACCATGCCCCTCACCCCGCACAGGCCCGATGGAGTTGCTGAGAGCATAGCGCAGAATCCTCTCCTCCTGGTTGTACAGGACAAACACACTGTCCACCGAGAGCTGCTGGGTGGTGGGCAGGGCTGGCCGGGAGTCGTCATGGATACACTCTTGGAAGGTGATGGTCTGCCGCCACTGGTAAGTGTAGGTGCGGGAAGGGGCAGCCCCGTCTCGCTCGGGCTCGGTCACGGTGTACTCCCGGGTGGAGGACGAAGTGATCACTGGGGTGCGGGAGGAAGGGAAGGGACAAGGGGAGATCGTTACAGATGTAAGAAGCTGAATCAAGGGCTTTAAAGCCACCAGTGGCACCCACTGCCCATAATGCTACCCGAGGATAGGTCTGATGGAACAGCTTAAATATGACAATTCATCCACACTGGGACCCACCTACGACCTAGATTTTCCAGACGATCATTGGTATCATTTGCATTACCGATATTTGTTGCTCTTCTCAGCAAGTGGTTCTTTGTAAGTTCCTAAGAGTGCCCCAGAACCGGAGAGGAAGGTCTGGTGGGGAGAATGTATGTTTGGAAGGAGATATGCCTGAATTCATACCTTGGACCACTCACAAGCCGTGTCACTACAGGCTGTTACTAACAAACCTCTTTAGTTTCAGTTTCTTTTACAAAATGAGTCAAGGTAAAGATTAGATGTGGTATTGCACGTAAAGTTTCTGGAATCAAGCAGACTAACACTGCTAGTAGCATTACTCAATTGAGTAAGATCAACTACCGTTTATTGAGCATTTACTCCGTGACTAGCAACGTGCCATTTTAGATAAGTGATCTCCATTAGGATTCAATAAATAGTGGTCGCTACACACCACTCTACATTAATAAGATTAAAATCTAAACGACTCTAGTTTCATTTAGAATGAGACTCAAAAATGAGACATTAAATGAGTTTCAGTAGCCAATTTTGGAAAAATTACCAAAGCGCCATGAGCAAACCTCAATAGAGGAGAGATATCTTCCCCACTCAAAAGAAAGCATGCTATTCACCCATGCAACAAAACCCTCAACTTCCTATTTAAAACAAAAGAAAAGTATAAAAGACTCTTTATATTTCTGTGCTTTGCTGCAGTTTGCACTACAACAGCAGCATACGAGCCAAAGGATAAAGAAAAGGTCATTGTAGCTGCCTCCTCTCTGGCTCCCACGTGCCAGGAAGGCCATCTGGCTGCTGCAGGGCCCCACTATGCCCTCCACCCCCTCTTCACTGGCGCTCAGCCCCAGGAGAATGCCACCAAGCCAGAATACCCTGGTAATTGGTACAACCTTTCTGGACAGCAATTTAATAAGGGCCTTGAAAAAGTTCCTGTTGTTTGACTCAGCACTTTTATTTCTAGGAATGGAGTCTTTGAAAAGAATAAGAAATGTGGTCAAGATTTACAATACACATGGTCACTTCAACTTGTAATGAGAAAAGAAAACGGGAAACAATCTAAGCTTTAGAAAATAAGGGAATGAGGCTGGGCGCAGTGGCTCACACCTATAACCTCAGCACTTTGGGAGGAGGAAGGATCATTTGAAGCCAGGAGTTCAAGATCAGCTTGGGCAACAAAGCAAGACCCTGACTCTACAGAAATAAAATAAAATTTAGAAAAAATAATAAAAAAGAAAATAGGAGAATGGTTTAGATTAATAGCCATCTAATAGAATTATACACATTCCTTAAAAAGCATTTTTAAAGCCTGTTTTGCTTTTGTTTTATTTTACTTAATTTAATTTTTGTAGAAATAAGATCTTGCTATGTTATCCAGGGTGGTCTCAAACTCCTGGGTTCAAGCAATCCTCCTGCCTTAGCCTCCCAAAGAGCTGGGATTACAGGCATGAGTCATCATGCCCAGCTCAAAGCCTGCTTAACAAAATTATTAAATATTCGTGACTTAGGCTAATGAAAAGGTGAAAATACAACAATGGCATGATTGCAATTTTGTTTAAATAAAAACAATTTTTATAAATTATTTTAAAATTATTTTTATAATCTATTGACTATAGACTATGTAACAGTATTGTAAAAGTGTTAAATTTTCTGATTTTGATCACTGTACTGTGGGCATGTCAGAGAATGTCCTTGTTCTTAGGAAAAACACATGAATGAACTATCATAATGTAAACATACCTTACTCTCAACAGTAGGGAAAAAATAATGTGTGTTGTGTGTATATGTGTGTGTATATATATATATGGAGAGAGAGAGAGAGAGAGAGAGAATGAAAAAGTAAATGTAGCAAAATTATTAACAACTAGTGAAGCTAGTAAATGGAATGTGGAAATTCTCTGTGCTATTTTCAACTTTTTTGTAAATTTTATATTATTTTAAACCAAGTACCAAATGGAGAATAAATGTGGTTTTTAAAACTATGGATAGATGTATATTATAATAAAATCATATCATCTTATCTTCAAATTATATACTATGTTGGTATATTTGATACAGATCTACATAGATAGATGCTGGGGAAAAAACTGGAGGGAAATACACTTAAACTCTTTTTTCCCTTCTCCCTGGCACTTAAATCTAAGAATAATTATATCCTTTTATGACTCCAAGTTACACGTATTATCTTCTGTGCACTAAAGTCTCTACAACGAGCATGTCCTACGTCTAGAATTGGGAGGGGGAAGTGAAAGTCTTAGGTAAGGCCCTGTGTATTTCCCTCTCCAAACTCCAGCTCCACGGCTGCTGTGGTGGGTCGGGAGCACGTGGCCGGTGGCCAGCGCGGGGTTGACCCCAGGCCACCGCTGGCCTTGGGCCACGCTGGGGCTCACCCGAGCTGGAGTAGTGATACAGCTCCGTGTAGGGCTCGATGTGCACTGAGGAGCCGAAGGGGATCTGGGGCACGCGGCCCTCCAGCTCCGTGTCGATCGTCAGGTGCCCATGCTCATCGATGCCGCTGAACCGCTGCTTAATGACCAGCTTGCCCGGGTGTCCCACGAAGGTCACCTCGGCCTGACGGGTGAACTCGCCCCCTGGAAAGCAAGATCGGCCTGTCACTCTGTTGTCTGCCAAGCCAGCCCTCCTGCCCATCCAGGGCTCACAGTGCGGGGCTATGAACAGGGCACAGCACAACCCCCCTCTGCAGGCACTTTAGTCAGGCTGGTAGGACACGGGCTGATGACTCTGAGGACAGAGCCTGGACATCCATGTGGTCCGAATGAGGCACACACAAAAGAGGGAAACTGCTTCAGCAGAGCAAGGAAGAGATCATCACTATACCAAGCAACCCCAAACAATCTGCCCACACGTCTGCTAAAGACTGAACTTCCCTTGATAGGAGACAGTCTCCAGAAACTCCAAGGAAACTCTGGTGTCCTAAGACTCATGAAGCTTATGCTCATCGGGTTAAACTTATCAGCTAGAAATGGCAGGCTGCTCTTCTCTGAGCAGAAACCGAGGAAATGTCAAGTATCAATTTCAGATTGGTTTGGAATTCGGAAGCAGGCTTGATGCACAGAACAGGCAACCTGTGATCCCCACACTTTGGGTTGTGAGGCTACATGAGCTGATATCACTTGTTCTGACAAAGACCTCTAAATACCCACCACAGAATTGCTCCTTGGACAAAACACAACTCTAGGCAGTCTTGGTTAATATGTATTAATGAAAAGTTATATGTCACCTCCTTATCTCTTCTCCAAGGCAGAACTATGGGGTGCTCTGTCTATAGATAAAAAGGGGCTAAAAGATGCTTGTCAGCCAGTTGCTTGCAGACAAGAGTTCCCTTTCCCTTCACTCCCTTACCCCCAACCCAGGCACCGCTGTGTAGCCCATTCATCTTCATGCTGGACAGAGATTACCTGTGATGCTGAACCCATTCCTGAATCCGTCCTGCTCCACTGCAAACATCCATCCAATGATGCCTCCAACCGGAGCCAGAGGAAGCAGAGAATAGCCGAGGGTCTCGGGAATGGTGCTGATGGCTGTGTAGGAGCGTCCGTGGTTCATGACCACGTAAGAGTGGAGGTCGGTGTTCTCAAAGACAATGGGGGTCTGGCTGCTCCCCACAAAGATCCTTCCTTTCACCTTGCCGTTGACTCGCTGGGGGGAACCTGAGCAAGAAAACAAAGAAGGTGGAGACCGCTTCCAAGCCAGCCTTTCCAGGAGGAGTCAGAGGTCTGGTAGGACCTGCACCTATTCCTGAAGAAAGCAGAGACAGAACAGCACTAGAGTAAATGGCTTTGGGGCAAACAAAAGTAGTTTTTCCTTCTGAAAGTGGCCACGAGAGCAACCACAGCTGAGTGCCATGAGCTTCCCTTCCACGTGACTGGTTATGGCTAGCACAAACAGTGGTTCCAAGGGAAGCCATTGTGTGATGGAGGAACTGCAGGAACAAATGAATATATATATAATTTTTTTTTTTTTTGAGTCAGAATCTCACTCTGTCACCCAGGCTGGAGTGCAGTGGCATGCTCACGGTCACCGTAGCCTTGACCTGCTGGGCTCAGGGGATCTCTCCACCTCAGTCTTCCAAGTGGCTGGAACCACAGGTGCATGCCACTGCATCCAGCTAATTGTTTGATTTATTTTGGAGACGAAGTCTCGCCAAGTTGCCCAGGCTGGTCTCGAAGTCCTGGGCTCAGGCAATCCTCTCACCTCTGCCTCCCGAAGTGCTGGGATTACAGGCATGAGCCACCACGCCCGGCTACAAATAAATAATTTAAAGAGAAGAACCATATCACAGCTGATCCAGAGCTAAAGGGGCCGTGGAAATGATCACTTCTGAGGGTAAAGGGGGCAGAATTAATGACTGTACTGAATGGCTCTGGCAACCTGGACAAGTGGCTGCCTGATCTATCACACACCTCCATAAACACCTTGGGCTCACACACGGATTGACCGCCCAGGTTAGGACTGACCGTCTGAGCCTGGATCATCACCCAGCATAGCCACAACAGACATAGCAGGGTGAATGTTACAGATCTGCCCTCTGACCAGAACCAGCTCAGCATGTCTGGTGTTGGTAGTTCCGTTAGACAGTTGGCCACAATGGGATTCAGACCTACTGAGGCAACTTTAAAAGCCTTCTCAATAAATTGACACATTGTACATACTGAATACCGTTTTTGCTTAAAAATTTATATTAATAATAAATTTTTACATGTACCTAGGAGATAATTGATAATGACGGTTAACTTGAGGCAATATGGTGAACATTCATTTTCTTTTAAAAAAAATTATTTGTTTATTTACTTGTTTAGAAACTGGGTCTCACTCTGTCACCCAGGCTGGAGTGCAGTGGCACCACCATACCTTGCTGCAGCCTGGAACCCCCGGGCTCAAGCGATCCTCCCACCTTGGCCACCTGAGCGGTGAGGACGACAGGCACATACCACCACAAGCAGTTCATTTATTTTCTATACTATGTATCTCTATAATGTTTCAGTATTTGTAACTTGGATATATGTATTATTGTTTAATCAGAAAAAAATAAGAACAAAAAAATTAAGTTGCTCTCATTGTATTCAAGTAAGAAAACGAAAGATTATGACCCAGAAATTCCAGTTCCTAGGTATGTACACAAAAGAACAGAACACATATATGTCCACACAAAAACTTGTACACAAATGTCCTTAGCAGCATTATTCATAATAGCCAAAAAGGCAAGCTACCCAAATGTCCACTGACTGATAAATGTCTAAACAAAATATGGTATACCCATCCATTGGGATACTATTTGGCTAGGAAAAGGAATGCAATTCTAATAAATGCTAAAACATGAATGAACCTTGGAAATAGTATGCTAAGTAAAAGAAGTCAGATACAGAAGGTCACATGTTGTAGGATTCCATGTATATGAAATGCCCAAAATAAGCAAATCCATAGAGATAGAAAGTAGACTAGGGGTTGACAGGGGCTAGGAGATTTTGAGGAATCAAGAGTACTTTTCTTGGGGGCGATGAAATGTTCGAGAATTAGAGCTAACAGTTGGACAACTTTGTGACTATATTAAAACCCCACCAAACTGCAAACTTTAAAAAGGGTGTGAATTATATTTCAAGAAAACAAAAACTGAAGAAAGAAGTAAAACAAAGGTCACCTTACATTTTTAGGTTTGATGCAGAATAAACTTCTATCAGTTCTTGATCAGAAGTACATTATTTTTACTCCCAGACCAGTGGCAGGACTTTCATACCCAGTTCCCTCACTCCTTGGCAAAGTTTCCTTTGCACAGTAAGTTCTCAGTAAATGTTGTTGACTGACCCTAGACAGGCATGCTCACAGTTGGGTGTCATCTATGTTCTGAAGACCTTTTGCTGTGTTCAATATGCCCAAAGTGCTAAACAGGTTCACGACACACAGAGTTTGCACACATGTGTCATTACACCGGGGAATGCTGTGAAGTTAGCAGGCTAACAGCAGAAAAATGCATCCCAAGAACAATTACAGAAACAAGCAGGAAAGCCAAGTTACGGAAACCAAACAAAAATTTTTCCACTAAACTTTGAGCTAGAAACATTTTTTTTTAAGTTGCAAGAATCTGACAAATATTTAACCACAAAATTATTAAGGGTGTGCGTACAAAATATGTGGCCAGCTTGTCGTATCTGAGCTTCCTGTCAAGCACAAACTGCTCAGCATTTCGAGCTCTGATATCTGGGGTGGAAAGGGCCAACGAGGTTGCTCTTTAAGAATAAGCTTTTGGCCACTGCTTTGCTAAACTCTGGTCTGGCCACATGGCTCTTTGACCAATGGTCGCCATGTTTCCTAGCTTTGGCCTCCTCCCCTACCTTGGAGATGTGAATCTCCTCTCTCTCTAGCTTACTTTTTAAATAAACTATATTTTCCAATCTAAAAAAAAAAAAAAGAAGATGAAGAAGCTTTTATTGTGGATCCTGGAAGCTTCTCCCAAGGCAGGGGAGGTATAAAAGCCAAGTCTGAAACAAAAAAGCAAAGTTATATCATCACTGGGATGATGGGATTTGGAAGAAAATAGAGAAAACTTTGAAGAAGTTGAAAACATCCCCAAAATTAATATGAAAAGTGCATGAAATTTTCTTTCATTGCTGAAGGTGGTTTTTTTAAAAACCCTCACCCAGGAAGCTGGATATGAAAGTCTCATCACTGGTCTGGAAGACAAATATGATCAAAAGGAAAAAACTGCTTTTAGCAAATTAAAATGATAACTGATTTAACTATAGCTATGACAGGGAATCTGAAAAACAGAGAACGTTCCTCCAACTGAGTTTTACTTAGTCAAATTTGCAAAGCAATTGACATTCCCCATTAAACACACAAGGAAAATGACCTATGACAAGTGAAGCCACTTACTGGCATCTGCTGTGGTTTGAATATTTGTCCCCTCCAAAACTCATGTTGAAACTTAACCCCCGATGGAGGTGGCAATGTTGAGAGATGGGGCCGTTAGGAGGTGACTGGATCATGAGGGTTCTGCTCTCAAGAATGGGCTTATCCATTCGTGGATTAATGTGCTGTCCAGGAGTGGGACTAGTGGCTTTACAGGAATAGGAAGACAGATCCTTAAGAGCTAGCACCCTTAGTCCTCTTGCCATGTGATGCCCTGTGCCACCTCGGGACCATGCAGAGAGTCCCCACCAGCAAGACGGCCCTCACTGCAGTGGCTCACGCCTGTAATCTCAGCACTTTGGGAGGCTGAGGCAAGAGGATTTGGGAGGTCGAGACCAGCCTGAAAAACATGGTAAGACCTCGTCTCTACCATACATTTTTTAAAAAATTAGCTGGACATAGTGGCACGCTCCTGTAGTCTCAGCTACTTGGGAGGCTCAAGTAGAAGGATCGCCTGAGCCCAGCAGGTCGAGACTGCAGTAGCTGTGAGTGTGTCACTGCACTCCAGCCTGAGCAACAGAGTGAGACTGACTCAAAAAAAGAAAAAAAAAAAGAAACCTTGAACTTCCCAGTCTTCATAGCTGCAAGAAATAAATTCCTTTTCTTTATAAATGGCCCAGTTTCAGGCATTCTGTTATAAGCAACAGAAAACAGACTAGAACAGCATCTGAAGGGATAAATGTTCAATATGGTGGATTTTTTTTGCTGTTTTCATTTTAATTCTGATCTGTAGCTCGAGCCGCCCAGAGACCTCACTCTGAGTGAACTGTCAAGAACCCCTGAGATGTGCACAGAAAGGGTTCTTCTGACCATCTGGGAGCATCAAGACTCGATGGTCCTTGTGAATGAACATCGGCCTGTAGCCGAATCCATTTTGGAGTTAGACCCACAGTGGGACTGGAGCCCTAAAATTAACCACGGCATGCCCCTGATACTCCCCACAACTACGCTATGATGTCAGGGGCACTAGGAAAGAGAAATAGGAGGGGAAGAATGATTGGCATAAACCTTACCTGCTATAAACATTGGTGTAAGCCAGCCCCCTGTGGCCCTGCCGGGGTTTAACAACCACTAAGATAGTAAGATCTGTGAGCAACACCAAATAAAATGTGACAGACTCTAAGAAAACAGACATGGAAAGAGGCTTGAAAGAAACTGAGGGGTGTGAGCAATTCCTGGACCAGACTGCATAATTTCAGCACTTCAACCTGAGTCCCACACTCAGAGCAGTTGCGAAGGTGGGCTTCCAATGGATGTCACCTCAGAGATGAAGAAATGGCACAGGAAAGAGAGGACTCACCATGTTAGAAAAATAGGCATTTCCCAGGAACGCCTGGGAGAGGGTATGGGAAAGAACGGGGAGTGAGAGATTAAATATCGCTGCCATGCTAAAAACACTACACACCTCCAGAGATCTGGGTGAAAACCAAACACCAGGCAGAAGCTCCACCCCTTCACCCTCTCCTGATCCTTCTCCCCCACAAACTGAACATGGAAAAGCACATCACCTTCTGCCACGCATTGCCTGCCATTGCCCGTGTAGCCAGCAACGCAGCTGCAGCAGAAGCCCGTGGCATAGTCCCTGCACTCTGCGTGCACAGAACACTGGTGTCTGTTGTTGGCACACGTCTTGCGGGAGTCCGTGTTGTAGCTGAAAACTGTTCCAAGAAAACAAGGGCACATCTGTAAGCATTTTGCAGGGCTCCAGCCCAGGGGACTTTCTCACACCATGCAACCTCAGGTCCTGTGGGGACTCACATCTGCTAAACAGCTCTAGGGACCAGATTCACTACAGAGATTAAAACCCACCACAGGTGGCTACTTAGATGCAGACGTGGCTCCATGACTCAAGCCACTGAGGCAAAAAGGAGTTGAGAAATCAAAAGGATGAATTATTAAACACTGCTATAATTCAGTGTGCTTGGCGTCACTGAATCAATATCTGATTACTGTCATCCAATACCAGTCTTAAGATGGAGTTCATCTAATGCTGTCAGAAGATCAGCTTCACGTTTGGGGAGACCTTAATACATACATACACACACATTTTTTTTACTGTTTTTTATTGTGGTAAAAGATATATCACATAAAATTTGCCATTTTAACAACATCCATGTACACACACACACACACACACACACACACACGTGTTTTTTGACAGAATCTTGCTATTGCTATGTTATTGTGGTAAAAGATATATCACATAAAATTTGCCATTTTAACAACATCCATGTATACACACACACACACACACACACACACACACACACACACACGTGTTTTTTTGACAGAATCTTGCTATTGCTATGTTGCCCGAGCTGGTCTCCACCTCCTGGGCTCAAGGGATCCTCCTGCCTCAGCCTCTCATTTTTTAAAAAAAGCTAAACTACTCCCCACCCCCTTTATTCAGGGAATAATTCAGTACCACTTATACTCAAAACTGATCAGAAATAATGCCTAAGTCACATCTGGTTTAAAAGCCTTTGTCTGACCCTCCAAAAAACCAAAAGGAATTTCTCCCTATTTTAAATTTCCATCACCCAAATTAATTTTATTAGAATCATGAGGTAGCTCATTAAATTTAATAATCCAGAGCAAATTAATTTGGAAAGAAGTTCAAAAGCACAAGGGGGTGAACTTTTAAAGAGGAAAATGATCCCATGTATAGCTGTTACGAGTGAAGTTAAAAGTCAAATTTAACCCTCAGATAGGTTCTATGAGTCCTATATACTTGGAAGGGACTTTCCAATGCATAGAAAGACTCTTGACGTCTGCAGCCAAGAACACTCGAGCCCTGAACTCAACACATGACACTGCTGGTTGCTTAAGCTCCAGCTGTGGACCCAGATCTCAGGGGATCCACTAAGGCTTGCGTATATGTGGACTGTTCAAATAATGCCAGGAATGCACTATTGGCTACAGAAGACTGACCTCTCCAGTAAACACAGGGAAATAACTGGGATAGTGGGACAGGAAAACATCTGTTTTAGACACATTCTGGGTTCAAATCTAGGCTTTTTTCAATATCAAGTAATATATCAGTTGTTGGGGCTAAATACAGTATCATTTAAATGTGATGGCTTCACAAATGAGAATTTCAGGGATACCTAGAAAGGGTAGAAACAAGATGAGACTCAAAACTCAACATCAGCAAATAAAAAAAAATTGCACGTAAACACACTCAACATATCTGTGGGAGATGACTCTGAACCCATGGCAGAGTGCCATGTGCAGAGAGGTGTTGGCATCGCCCCAGGGATCCAGGGTGCAGTGGGTGTAGGGTAGCCCTGAGACCTGATCCCATGTTCTCATCCTGCTGCCAAAAAGAATCTTCGCCATCTCTGTGCCTCAGAAGCAGGTGGCACGCTATCCAGTAGACACCACATCTCATCCATGGTTCATGATACTCAATAAAAACAAACACTAAAGACTACTGCTTTGAGATAAATCAGAATGAATAAGGAGAAATAAAAACAAGTGAATCACGTGGAATGGGCTAGATTTTCCTGAGGGTCTTATGATAACTCCTTAGTAGAAGCAGTAAAGAATCATAGTAGGCTGGGTGTGGTGATTCATTCCTAAAATTCCAGCACTTTGGGAGACCGAGGAGAGAGGATTGCCTGAGCCCAAGAGTTCGACACCAGCTTGGACAACATGACAAGACCTTGTCTCTACAACAAAAAATTAGCCAGACTGGTAGTGTGTGCCTGTAGGCCCAGCTATTTGGAAGGTTGAGGCGGAAGGATAACCTGAGTCTAGCACGTTGAAGTTGCAGTAGCTGTGATCGTGCCACTTCACTCCAGCCTGGGCGACGCAGTGACACTCGGACTCAAAAAGAAAAAAAGAGTCACAGGTCATAGTAAACATCTTTAAAGGCTGAGACCATCCCATTTATGAGAATCTTGATGGATTACATGTCAAACAAAGGAAAATGAAGACAATTTGGCTTGAACATATTTTATAAGACTTGCTGGGGCTGAAACTATTTTCCCTCAAAATGTAGCAAAAATCTGATATAATATGGTCTACTGGAAGATATTACGCTGTAAACTTATCTTTTATAAAAGGGAACTACTTATTTTGTATTTTTTAATCTTCATAAAGCAACTCTGAAACTGACAGGAACCTGACAGGAAAAAAATATCAACCATTCTAATTCCAGAACCAAGAGGAAATAAATGTCAAAGACAAGCTGCATAAACAGGCAAAATAACTTTCTAAATGTTTTTTCAGGTGGGTGAATACATTTCTGATCTCAGAAGTCACAAATAAGAAAATCTGACTTTCAAAACAATTCTAAAGCACGTTTCTCTCTGAAACAGCCAGAATCGTGTACTAGCAAACTTGAAAGAGGGCACATTCAAAAGTCTCCATAAGCACAGCCCTAAGCCCCAAAAGATCACTGGGCCTCTTTGAACATATGACATCAATGCTCTCTGGCTGTGAGCGTTTGGCCTCTATCTTCCCAAGCTCTTATCCTTACAAACCATCACATAATACACACAACTGACATCCCCATCGGCACTCCTGTCCGGAAACCCAAGCATCCAAGAACAATACCAACTGCCACTTAGGTCTCACCGACTCCTGTTTCTTCAACTTCGTCCACATCTATGACCTGTGGGTGCTGCTGGGGAAACCTCTCCACTGGCAACTGGAAAGATCTGGTCCTCTCTGTGGGAGGTGCAGGGATTCTCTCGGTGGCTGCCCGGCGTGGGGAGTGGACACTGGGCACATTGTACGTGTCAGCATCTCCCCTTCTCCGAGCTTCATAGGGGAAGGATGTGGTACCCACATCCTCTAGGCCCAGACGAGTAGTCACCAGGTCATAGTCTTCAAGCTCTTCATCCTCATACTCAGCTCCGTCGTCAGGCCCGAGGCTCACATCCGCAGGCACCACACCACTGGCTGTGGCCTGGCTCCCGACCTCAAACACCCAGACGCCCTGCTGCCCGGAGTTGCTGCTCCTAGGGAAAAAGACAGGCTCTTTGGAAACAGGCTGGCAACCCACAAACAGCCTCCTCTAACCAAGCAGACACCGTCCTGAGGATGCATGTTAGTCTGAAACCCATCCCCTGCTTCCTGTGCAGCAGGAACTGGAGTGTTAGAGCAGTGGCAGCATGTCTGGTCAACTAAGGGTTGAGACAGCCCAGGGATGTTTGGTGAGGCTGTGTCCAAACAGGCACAAAACACAGGCTCACCCTCAGCCATTGCAGAGGTGTGCTCCAGGGACATCTGTCTGGATTTAAAATTCAACTCGCTCATGCTGGTTATGTGCCTTACCTTATGGGCATACAGGGCTGACAAACTGGTTCACAAACTCATCCTAGAGAAAGTGCTACATACCTCATTGCTGAATATCACTCCAGTCATCTTTGAAGAACCACCCCTTGGGAAGATATGCGCTGACGCCAGCACCTCATCCACCCGTCAAAGCAATTTTGGATCTTTTTAATGGAATGGTCATCAGAGCTGTCATCGTATTACCCTTGATGTCCTGAATGTCATCAAAATGTCTTCCTTTCAATATTTTATCATCCGTTAAAGAAAAAAGTCACTGGGGCCAGATCAGGTGAGTAAGGAGGGTGCTCCAATACAGTTATTTGTTTACTGGCTAAAAACTCCCTCACAGACAGTGCTGTGTGAGCTGGTGCATTGTCTTAATGTAAGAGCTCCTACAGGACCATTTTTGCACACACCTTTCTCATGCCAAGATTTCCATTTAAGATTTTCCTGGACAGCCCCTCGGGTCCCCTCCCACTGTGGGAGCTTTTCTGTCCTCTCAATAAATTCTGCTTTCGCACTTAAAAAAAAAATTTTCCTAACTTTCTCTATCGATGTTTATTTGATCTGCTGTGCTTCTTATAGTCAGTCAACAATTTTGACACACAGTTCGATGAATTTTTGCAATGTTTTCATCAGTTCTGCTTGTTCCTGGCTGCCCTGACCACTCTTTATCAGTGATGCATTCTGTCCCCTCAGAAAAATATTTAATCCATTTGTATACTGCTGTTTTCTTCATGGCATTATACCCATAAACCTAGACTACCATCTCTCTGATTTCACTTCCACTCTTGATAAGTTTAACAAGAAATTTAATATTTGTTTGTTGCTCTAATTCAAACTCCAACATTCTTGTGACATCTCTGATGGTCATTCCAGAAAAAGAGTTTCAAAACGGCTTTGATGGGTGTACTAGGTGCTGGTGTTGGTGCACAGCTTCCCAAGAGGAGGACTTCGAAGGTGGCCGGAGTGATATTCAGCAATGAGGTATGTAGCACTTTTTCTAGTATGAATTCATGAACCTAATTGTCAGACTGCGTATGACTGAAGGCAGCACTATGACCAAAGTTGTTCATGTTCTCCATTATCTCTTTCCATGGTATGGTGTGATATAATCGAAAATAAGCATTTGGTCTTTGTCCCTGGGTCCTGACACAGGAACTCCTAAAACCCTTGGAATAATAAGGGTTTCTTTTCTTTTTATTTTATTTTTTTGAGTTGGAGTCTCACTGTCACCCAGGCTGGAGTGCAGTGGCACACTCACAGGCACTGCAGCCTCGACCTGCTGGGCTAAGGCGATCCTTCCACCTCAGCATTCCAAGTAGCTGGAACTACAGGTGCACGCCACCACAACTGGCTAATTTTTTTTTTTTTAATTTATTGTAGAAATGAGGTCTCACCAAGTTACCCAGGCTGGTCTTGAACCCGTGGGCTCAGGTAATTCTCTCACTGCAGCCTCCCAAAGCGCTGGGATTATAGGCGTGAGCCACCAAGCCCAGCCAAGGGTATCTTTTGTATGCTAATGAGCAGACTGGTACAGAGAATTGCTAGGGGTGGAGGAAAAACTTCCGCACACATTTGGTGCCAGAAGTGTTTTGAGTGAAAACAGTGCAGACGTGGTCTATTAGAAATCGCAACTCCATCAGCTGTGGGATCTTAGACAGGTCTCAGTTTACCTTTTTACCTTTGTGTGCTCAAAGGGTGTGGTGAAAAGTAAATGCAATACAAAATCCAAAAGCATTTTATAGTTATAAAAAACAGGAGTCTAACTTGAAGCTCTGCTTCTTCCTCCACTATTTTTATTATTATTATGTGTTTGTGACTGTCAGTGCTCCAATCAGAAATTATATAAAATGATCAGATTATACAATGGAAAAGGGGGACATACATTGCTCAGTGGAATACATTGAGCAAAAAACTGGGGTGGGATGAGGGTGAGAAATCAAGAAAGTCCTGCAAAAATGGGATGTCTAGTCAATCTGTCTGCCCGGGAATCAAGTAAAGGCAGGGGTGTGTAGGAGTTTACGTCTATCAGCTCGTGAGAGCCAGTGGTTAAATTTTTAGAAATTTTGCAAGCCAGTTATTAAACACAATCATTGTAAAAAATTAAATTATATAAACTTACAATTAAATGGTTTTTTTAAAAGCAGGATATATTGAGAGGACAGAAAAGCTCCCACAGTGGGAGGGGACCTGAAGGGGTTGCCCTAAATACTATATTTTTAAAAGGCAAGAAATACTTGAAATTTGTCATATCCAAATTCTTTTACTAGTATCTATGTTCTTGAAGTTATTTACGTCTATTGTATCTTTATGGTGAGAATATATATAAAATGATGCATATTTTCTCTACTCTTCAATGAATGACATGACTTTAGTAGCCTGAAATTGGTCATGTAGGGAATGTTTACACCACAGAAATAGGCAAATGCTATAAATCATGGCTTCCTCTGGCCTCATAAAACCAGCTGTTAAACATTTACCAGCACACCACTAAGCAGAATGCACAGAAATTTTAGGCTAGATCTTTTTTTTTTTTTTAATTGTAGAGATGAGGTCTTGCCAAGTTGCCTGGGTGGGTCTCGAACCTGCAGGCTCAGGCAAACCACTCACCTCAGCCTCCCAAAGCACAGGATTACAGGCTGAGCCACCTAGCCCGGCTAGATTTTTTTTTTTTTTTTTTAATTAAAAGAGTTGAGGGCACACTCTGTTTTTTAAAGAATAATGGGAGAGAAAAGATTTTAATTTTCAAAAACCAGTCTGAACTTTTTACAAAATGGTCTTGAGAATACTACTTCTGTTGTGAGACTATTCCCTCAATGTGTAGTCAATGCGTAGATGGTGGGAGGTTCTAAGCCTTGGGTTCCCAGCAGGAGAAAGGCTTGAATAACTTTTCTTTGTACTAATAATATTTTGTTCTAACTTTGTACTTATAAAGAAAATGGTAGAAACTTTTAAATGAGGGTGATATCAAGAAAATAGGATACCCGTTCATCTTTAAAGTATATTTCCTTGGTGAGGTGTAGTAAGTAGCTCATGCCTGTAACCCCCAGCACTTTGGGAGGCTAAGGCAGGCGGACTGTTTGAGCCAAAGAGTTCACGACCAGCCTGGACAACATAGCGAAACCTCATCTCTACAAAAACATTTTTTAAAATGTAGCTGAGAATGGTGGCATGTGCCTGTCCCAGCTACTCGGATGCTGGGGTGGAAGGACTGCCTGCGCCCAGGAGGTTGAGGCTGCTGTGAGCCATGACCATCATGATCATGCCAGGCACTCCAGCCTGGGCAACAGAGTGAGACCCTGACTCAAAAAAAAAGAAAGAAAAGTAGATTCCGTTAAGCTCACCAGAAAAAAAAAAATCATAATCTAAAAACTATATATAAAACTTAAATCCAGCCTTGCTCGGTGGCTCAGCCTGTAATCCCACGCCTTTGGGAGGCTGAGGTGAGTGGATTGCCTGAGCCTGTGGGTTCGAGACCCGCCTGGGCAGCGAGACCTCATCTCTACAATAAATTAAAAAATCAGCCGGGCGTGGTAGCGTGTGCCTGTAATTCCGGCTACTCGGAAGGCTGAGGCGGAAGGATCGCCGGAGCCCAGCAGGTCGAGGCTGCGGTGGCCAGGAGCGGCCACTGCACTCCAGTCTGGGTGACAGAGTGAGACTCCAACTCAAAAAAACAAACAAACAAAAAACCACAAAACTTAAATCCATAGTAATATTTTTAGGTAATGGTCTATAATGCCTATTACATTATCCTTAGTAAAATAATAACAATATGAGAAGACTTTACTGAAGAACAAAAAAAGCATACTTTGCCAAATTTTCAATGGATTCTTGGTCATTAGCGAAGATATTATACGCTCCATCACTCTTCCATACCAATCCCACTAAACCTTGGCTGAATGCAACCATAGCAGGAACTTGGTTCTTATCCTTCTTTGAGAATGTCGTGTAGAACTGCAGACCATCTTCAGGATAAAGGAAGATTGCATAGGTGCTGGAATCAGAGGAGGCCAGAACAGCCTGGAATGTGTTTCTCTGTGAAGATGAGTTAAAATTCAGTTACTCAGGAAAATATCTACAGATCTTAAAATGTGTTATTCACCAGACTTTATATTTTAAAAAGTATAGGACTATACAGAGATGGCAATATTCTCACCTTATTCTAAAAGAAGTACTTATGTAGCAAGGAGCAAGTATCATTATTCCTAGAGAGCTCCACTGAAATAACCCCACAGCTATGTTAACATGAAATTTCTGATCAGTGAATAACTACCTTCTGCAGAACTGTGACCCTGAAGGTAACCAAAAGTTATGCTGATGGTACCTCTAGATGGTGACCTAACTCTCATGCAACTTAGGAAAATCTTAACACAGAATTTGTTTCCATGGCTATTACGCACATTCATAATTTAACAAATATTTATTGAGCCCAAGTACCATACAGTAGAAGGGGAAAAAAAGAGTTTTGGGAGTAAACAGACCCAGATCCAAATCTTTACTCTCTTTATGACTGACTGTGTGACCTTGGGCGTGACCTTAGGCCCCCTAAGCCTGGATGCTGTTTGCATCTGTGAAATGGAGAAAACTACCTGAGACGACATATGAAGGGCCAGGCACACAGAGAACGTATTCCTCAAACGTTCCTGCCTTTCCTATTGTCAGGCGGTGCCCTGAGCTTGGCAGATATGAAGATGCCCAGTCCCTGTAACTTGAGAACTTACAATCTGTATGGGAAGACTGACATTTGAACATAACGCTGCAAAACCTGGGGATGGATTCTATAGCAGAGTTACTTGCAAAGCCTGCAGGAGCCGTGGGAGGAAGTGTCCAACACGAGCAGGCATGGGAGCAGAGGAGACTGTGGCTTGTCAAAGCCTCACAGGAGGGCCCAGTCTAAATGAAGAAGCAGGAGTCTGCCACCAGTAAGGTGTCAGGGAGAGGCGTCCCAAGCAGAGAGGATAGACTATACAAGACACTGCAGGCAAGACAAAGGCGTGACCAGGGAACTTCAAGAAATTTGGTACAGCTGCTGCAAGGGTGTGCAGAGGGTCACAGATTAGGCCCACAAGGAGGCCAGGGCTCAGCACCAAGGAGTTGGGCGTTTATTACACAAGGGAAAGGGAGGGAGGCACTTGAGAAATGTAAGACTGAAGCAGTTTTCAAGTGTGGCACTCAGAAAGATAACAGCTGGCAAGCAAAATGCGTCATGCAGGCCTCTAACAGACTTGTCCCAAGTGTGTTCTGTGAAATGTAATGTGCCCTGTGGCGGGGGTGGGGAAGAGGTATGGCCACAGGTTTGGGAATAACTCCATTAAACAATATTAGCAGGTTTTTGAGCTTCCAGATAGCCGAACACCTGAAGGTTCCTGGAGGGTGGCACGCCCAGGGAGGGCATGGCAGCCCCACACCCCTTCCCGAGACCTCACCCTACGCCTCTCTTCATCTGTACCATTTGTGAGATCCTCTATAATAAACAGGCAGATGTAAAAATTCCAGGGACTAATCTCAAGGCAGCATGACTGCGGGACCCTCCCGCGGGGGGAGTCACTAGACAGTTCATCCATAGCCTGACTGCTGCTGAGACTTCCAGGAGGAACACCACCCAAGATAAGCCATCAGAGCAAGACACCTGCACCCTGAGCACTCCCATATGTTTCTCATACCAAGTCTCCCTTTTTAAACCCTTGCACTCAACCTGAAAAATCTGAAATAGTTTCTTGGAGGCATGAGCCTGGCTATTTCCCCATCTTCTGGTTTTTTTTGAATAAAGGCACTTTCTTCCCCCCTCCCCCCAAAAAACCACACACACACACACACACACACACACACACACACACACACACACACACACACAGTATACATGTGTATATGTGTATGCATATATGTCAAGTTTCTTCACTGCAGGACTTTTCAGAGAGAGTCATCAAGAGGGGGAAACAGTTTTAGTCTTTCCCAAACTAATTTGGCCAGGGCGCCCTTTTCCTCAAGCACTATCTTGTAGGACTAGTGTTCTGTGGTACACATTTTGGAAACTACTAGCCTGGGACATCCCCATTCCTATGGAGTGCTTTGAGACCTTTCAAGTTTCTCTCTACCCCATTAGCCTATAAAAATTAAGTAATGGTAGAGAGAAATTATTTTTCCGAAAAGAAGCTGAGGCCGTACCTAAAATAATCACTTCAGGTCTATCGATGGCTTCTCGATTTACTCAAATACCCTCCTTCCTTCAAGGCTCTACCGCCCGGTGCTTCAAGCCTTTCCTCTGTGTCCACAGAGATGTCACCCTTGGGTTATGATAAGACTTGGGTTCTGAGTCACTCATGGGGTCCCATCGGTTCTTGTCTCCTCAGTTGGAGTCTGGGCCTCATCTTTATTTCTTCACATCTCTCAGAGGTACTTTGTTATTTTTACTTATCATTTTATATGAATAATTTCTCCAATTAGAAACTATCCTTCCACTATCTGTCCTCTGAAGCAAGAACAGCCAGGGAAGTCCATTTTTCAGTCCTGTTCTTGCCATGTCGCAGTCTTCTTGGGCACTGGCTTTCTTTATATCTCATCATCAATGAAACAGAGGTTTATGTAGCCCTTGCCAATAAGCTTTTGGAATTTCAGACCTGCAACAACCGGCCTACTAGATTTTGTTTTGGATATCCTGTCTTTTTTTTTTTTAAATCAGTAATAGGCAGGATGTGCATCAGAGAGCATAAGCCAGAAAACAGACAATTATCAAGCCTATGTGTCAGACTAATTTGCACCTGTACCTGGGGAAACACTTACCTTGCCTTCCTGGTCAGGGTCCCTGCTGGGCCCTTGGTAGGGGGCCACAGAGTCCCAAGTGACAACCACGACACTAATGGGCTGGAAAGAGATCTCCGGGAACCCTCTCTGGACACACTCTGCTGCCAGCTGCATGATGGACGGGGATAAGTCTTCTCGATAGTAAACCTTCCCAAGGTCATCGGTTGTGTCCAAGTCCGCCAGGAAAGGAGCCACTGTGCCGAAGGTTGGTGGAAAGCGCCCGGGGTGGGATTCTTGGTCCGGGGGTTCACTCATGGCAATGATGCCATTTGTAGTGACCTGTAAAAAAAGAAGTGTGGTTAAAAGGAATGTGGAAATGACTTCTTCCTGGGGAAGGAGGGCTGAGTGGGGTGAGGTAGGAGACGACTTAGAGGTCTCTCCTAGAACACTCTCTCAGGTACCAGCACCATGTAAAATACAACAGAGTCTGAGCAAGATGTAAGCCTGAATTGCAAACCCCAGCATTCTTTTTCCAGGCAAGATGGGCCGATGAAGGGAGCACAGAAGTCATTTTTCAAGCTGTAATGAATTTACTCCATAAACAGTAGTCACTCCCTACCAAAACTGTGCCAAACTTTGTGGGTACAAAAATGGGTAGGATCCAGTTCCTGTCTTCAAGGAACCCACAGTCCAGGAGGAGGAGAAGGAATGATACAAGCAGATAACACATTGAGGTGTCAAGAAGTAAATCTGACACAGTGGCTCACACCCAGCACTTTGGAAGGCTGAGGTGGGAGAATTGCTTGAGCCCAGGAGTTCGAGATCAGCCTGGGCAATATAGCAAGACCTCGTCTATACAAAAAATTTTAAAAATTAGTCGGATGTGGTGGCACACACTTGTAGTCCCAGCTACTCCGGAAGCTGAAGCTGAAGGATTGCCTGAGCCCAGAACTCTGTGGCTGCAGTGAGCTATGGGTGGTGCCACTGCACTCCAGCCTAGGCATCAGAGTGAGACCCCCGAAAAAAAAAAAAGTAAATCTGAATGGGATATTATAATACCACAAATTATTTTGTGTTGTTTAATATGTTAGGATAATAGTTAAAATTTATTGATTGTTTACCATGTCCCAGGCATCTCACTAACATACAATTTTCGGATCAACTCTATAAAACTAGGTACTACTAATATACATATTTTCCTGATGGGGAAAATTCGGTAAATTAATCAATGCGTACCATGTCACCAGGTAATAAGTGGCAGCCCAGGGAGCCTGACTGCAAAACTGGCTCTTTGAATCACTCAATGTGGAGCCTTCTTGAAATTAGTTATAATTGCCTATAAAAAGATATCACGGTTGTACCGTTCTCACTCAGAGAAAACCCACATTCCTTGGAAAAGTCACTGAGATATTGTGGCAAACAGTCCCATGGGCAGGGGGGGAATCCTCTGGATAGCCAAGGAGGTTTGATTTGATACCCCTTTACCTTCTTGTTAGTGAACAAGCCACTGACAGGAGATAATCTCAGCAATCATTTTATAAGTACTTAGAGAATCTGTGAACTAAAAGAAAAAATCCTTAATCAAGACCCAGTGCAGCAGCTCAGGCCTATAATCTCACCACTGTGGGAGTGTGGTGGGAGGGTAGCTTGAGATCAGGAGTTTGAAGGCAGCCTGGACAACATAGCGAGACCTCCTCATCTCTATAAAAGGTTTAAAAATTAGCCAAGTGTGATGGGGCGTGCCTATAGTCCTAGCTACTTGGAAGGCGAAGGCGGGAGGATCCCTTGAGCCCAGAAGGCTGAGGCAGCAGTGAGCTATGGATAGTGTCACTCCACTCCACCCTGGGTGACAGAGTAGGACCCCCTCTCTAAAAAAAAGAAAAGGAAAGAAAAAAGTCCCTAATCAAACAGGAGAGATTTCGTAAATGGTACCTTATTTGTTCTTTAAGGGCTGCAGATTAGAAAAACACGGATCTAAAATAGCAATTCTCAGTTGTTCAGGAGTTGATTAGAAAGCCAGTGGATTTTCCAGACCTCTTATTTCCTTCCTCCTCCTCTTCCTCCTCCTCCTCCTTCCAGTCTTATCCTACAGTCCTTTCACACCTCATTACTAGAGGTGGAGGAAGGGAGGAAGCAGGGATGGAAAAAGAGGAATTTTAGACCAACCACTTGCAACATGCCAAAAACCTGGTTAAAAGTTTCTACGTGCAGAGTTGATTTGGCCCCAGATAAGGAAAGGAACCAGAGCTTTGGGAATTCGATGCTTTTCCTGGCCAGATGGGTTGGTGGAAGAACACAGAAGTCATTTTTCAAGGCTTAATGCGTTTATTCCACAAACGGAGTGACCATTCCCCTCCAAGACTGTGCCAAGTGCAAAAATGGGTACGATCCAGTTCCTGCCTTCAAGGAACCCTCAATCCTTGGGTTTTAATAAAACCCTCTCTTTTAACCAAACTTCCTGAGTTGTTAACTCTGTAGGTGACATATTTGTCACCATCACCTGGACCAGCAAGATTTTCCTAGGAGGTACCGACAGGGTGCAGGGAAGGGAGTCAGACGAGAAGCGTCACCCAGCTGGTCTGTGGTCCCCCCTTCCCAGGGATCCAAACATTCCCAGAGTGGGAGCGTGGGAAACAGCTCACTTTCTCAAGCCGCCAGAAGTTGGCAGCGACCAGCTGCTGGTGAGAAGTGGTCACCCGGAGGCCACATACAGACAACTTAGTTCTCAAAAGCTGTGTTCCAGAGAAATGCAAATCAGTCCAACAATTTTGAAAACACTCCTAGTGTCATTTATAAATTGGAATCTGGACACAGATATATTCTGTGTTCACAAGGAATGCATTAGGAATCAGGGTTTCAGACAAGTATTACGAAACACTGCAGATGCTTTGAACAAAGATCATATAACCGTCATTACTATTCTCACTGGAAAACTATTTTTCTGCCAGTTTTACTCCACATTCAGCTTAATCGTCTGTGATAATGAATAAAAATGACTTCGAAGACTAATGTAACATTCAGAACAGCAGACGTCTCATTAAAGTCTTAGCTTTATTTTATTATAATTATTTTTTTGAGTCAGAATCACTCTGTCACCCAGGCTGGAGTGTAGTGGCACGATCACAGCTACCTCAGCCTTTCCTGCTGGACTTGGGTGATCCTTCTGCCTCAGGCTTCCCAGTAGCTGGAACTACAGGCGTGCGCCACCATACCTGGCTATTTTTTTTTAATTGTAGAAATGCGGTCTCACCAAGTTGTCCAGGCTGATATCAAACTCCTGGGCTCAGGCAATCTTCTTGCCTCTGCCTCCCAAAGTGCTGGGATTACAGGCATGAGCCACTATGCCGAGCCTGGAGTCTTTAGCTTTAAACTTCGCCCAGGCTGGGTGCTACTATACTCCAGTCTGGACAATAGAGTAGACCCTGACTCAAGACACAAAAAAATTTCTCCCCGGTAAACTTTTCTTTTCAGAGATGCCAACTGATAGCAAACTTGAAAAATATTCCCCTACGTTTGGGTGCAAGTCTCATTTTGCAAAGTCTGTCAAGCACATGATGCTCCTACCAGCCTTGTTTCTTGTCTCCAACTTTTCCAAGTGCCATTGAGCAACTTGACAGCAGGTGGGCAGGGAGCACAAAGGGAAGGAAAAGGCACTTGGAAGGCACAGACCCAGACACAACGCCCGAGGGGACAGGACTGGAAGCAACCACCAGATAAGCTGTCCAGACCAGGGCCCTGACTGACACTTGCCCAGTTGCTGAAGCCAGAAAGCCTGGGAGTCAGCCTGGGTTCCGTCTTCTTTTTACCTCCCACCTCAGTTGAAGTAGCACCTTCTCAGAAATCCTTCTCCCCAATCCCAGTGTAGACTCTCGCCAGTGTAGACTCCTTCCTCTCGCCTCTCTTTCTCCCTTCCCTCACCTCCCTGCACCAGATTTCTATCTCTGCCTCCTACTGGGTTCCTTCCCAGTTAAGTGAGAATTGATGACTGGAATCCTGACCAAGTCTCCAGATCTGACTACCAATTTGCAGGAAATACACAGACAGAAGAACATGGTAAATGACACTATGGGGATGCAAGCAGCAAATCCAGATTATGGGACGCTCTAAAGGACAGTTTCTGTAATAAATAAATTTCAAGGGAAAAGGGGTTAGCGAGGAGGGGAGGCCTGTTGATTTAAAAAGTCGTATCCATCAAGGGCAATGCATGGGCTTTGTCTGGGCCCTGATTTAACCACACTGATTAAAACCAAACTGAAAAGCAAACTAGGGCCAGGGGCAGTGGCTCACCCCTGTAATCCCAGCAATTTGTGAGGTGGATGCAAGAGGACTGCCTGAGCCCAGGGGTTCGAGACCAGCTGAGGTAATCTGGTGAGATATCATCTCCACAGTAAATCAGAAAATTAGCTAGAAGTCAGTCAGGCTTTCTCACCTAGCCAGGACGAGACAGCACTCCCTTATGGCCCTGGCGCAGTCGGAACGAGACAGCACTCCCTTATGGCCCCGGCGCAGTCGGAACAAGATAGCACTCCCTCAGACTAAGCAAGCTAACGTAACCTGTTAAACGCAACCATGAGCTCATGATCTGGCTGCAAGCCCTCACTTTATAAGTCTGTATAAAAACAGACCTAGAAAGACCACAGGGTGGAGACCTTTCCCAACATAGTCACTGGCCGTCATGATTAAAGTGTCGCTATGAACCTGTCTCCTCAATTGTTCTTTGGCCTGTCTGGATCCAGTGTGAACCTGCCTGGAGTAGAGCTCCTCCAGAACGCTCGCTGGAGTCGGCAGGATTCATTTCAGGTTGATATGGATCCTGCTGCCCCAGGGGATGGGGGAATTTCCAGATGGCCAGCCATTAGTATGTGGTATCTTGTGGCTGTGATGTTACCTGCCTGGACACCAACCTCAGGAATGAGCTGAAGTACATAATGCACCCTTAGAGTGCAAAAGACTTTGCATAGCTTGGGAGAAATGTTTGAGAAACAGGGAGAGCAGCTGCCGGAGGCCCAGGGTGGATGTTTCTGATTGCCCTCCAGGAAGAGACTAATCTCTGATAGTAAGGGAGTCGCAGATACAAAGCATACTGGCCTTAGTAGATACTGGTGCTGAATGTACCCTCTTATATGGAAACACAGAGAAATTCAAGGGACCGCCTCTGAGGTGGTAAAACTATCCAGCTCAAAGTAGTACAAGTGCCTTTTAGGAATAAGGAGACTATTCTCAAGAGAATATACTGTATATGTGTCCCTTACATCAGAATATATCCTGGGAATAGATGTCCTGCAGGATTTACGGTTAAAAATGAATTCTAAATGTTGGAAAGTAACCTCAGGCAGAAATTTCCTATAGAAGCTGGGCACAGTGGCTCATGCCTGTAATCCCAGCAC
This sequence comes from Carlito syrichta, assembly GCF_000164805.1. Lineage (NCBI taxonomy): Eukaryota > Metazoa > Chordata > Mammalia > Primates > Tarsiidae > Carlito > Carlito syrichta. The sequence goes on from NW_007086983.1 coordinate 93,655, forward strand.
TTTGGGAGGCTGAGGCAAGAAGACTGCCTGAGCCCACAGGTTCAAGACAAGCCTGGGCAACATGGCAAGATCTTATCTCTACAATAAATCAAAAAAATTAGCTGGGCATGGTGGCACACGCCTGTAATTCCAGTTACTGGGAAGGCTGAAGCGGAAGGATCACCTGAGCCCAGCAGGTCAAGGCTGCAATGGCTGTAAGTGTGCCACTACACTCCAGCCTGGGTGACAGAGTAAGACTCTGACTCAAAAAAATAAATAAATAAAGGTATCCATAATTTAAAAAAAACTACTGCTGGAGAATTCAGGATGAGAGTCATGCTGTTAAGGCAATAATAAGAGGACATGCCAAACGCCCTGTAGTCTTACCACCCCCTACACGGGTCACTAATACTAAACAGGTCATTAATACTAAACAATACCGCCTTCCAGGAGGTCAGGAAGAAATTACGGCCACTATAAGAGAGCTGGAGAAAGTGGGTATTATAAGACCTTGTGCATGGTCCATATAACTCTCCTGTATGGCCTATCAGAAAACCGGATGGTACCTGGTGTATGATTATAAGGAACTCAGTAAGGTGACTCTTCCATGCATACCACGGTGCCCTCCATCGCTGACTTGTTGGACCACCTAGCCCGTGAACTAGGGACATAGCATTATGTAGTGGATGTGGCTATGCCTTCTTTTCTGTAGATGTTGCTCCTAAAAGCCAGGAACTTTCACCTTCACATGGGAAGGCCACCAATGGACATTTACAGTTTTGTCACAAGGATACTTGCATAGCCCTACTATGTACGTCATGGGCTTGTTGCCAAGGATTTAGTCATTTGGAAACTCCCCAAATCCGTGAAGTTGTTTCATCATATCGATGAGATTATATTAACCTCTGACTCTCTTCCAGATTTAGGGCAAGCTGCTCTGTGTTTATTACAACATTTAAAGATATGTAGCTGGGAAGTCAACCGCCTAGAAAATCCAAGGGCCTGGTTTATCAGTCAAATTCTTGGGGGTTGTTTGATCGGATAAGACAAAGGTGATACCTGAGGCTATTCTTAGGTACAGGCTTTCCCTTCTCCTACTACAATTAAAGCCCTATGGGAAATTTTAGGAGTGTAAGGGTACTGGAGAGCTTTTATACCGCACTTGGCACAAATTCCGAAACCTTTATACCTTTTGGAATAAAGAGTGCCAGGTGGGAATGGTGGAATATAGAGACAAGGACTTTCATGGCGGCTAAACGGATGATCACCAGAGTGCAAGCTTTAACGGCATATAACCTGCCCAACCGGTGAACTAGATGTCCACATCACTAATGAAGGACAAGGTTCAGGGTTACGGCAAAAAAGTGAAAGACTACGGCAGCCAAGTGGATTTTGGGCTCAGCTATGGAAAGGGACTGAGGCATATTACTTTAATAGAAAAGCACCTGGCAGCCGTTTATAACACCCGGTGAGAAATCAAGCCCATCCCTGGAACAAGCCCTGGTGACAGTCCGAACTTCACACTCAATTGCGGATGGGTATGGGACTGGATTGAGAAAACCCACTGTGAGAATGCACAGATTCCCACATTGGCTAAATGGGGGCAAGCTTGCAACAGTGAAGCTCATTGAGTGCAGACCCTTTAAAAGCTGAGCTGCAGCACATTTTGGAAGCTGTGACTTACGCCACTACCAAGTTGGTGGCAGTAACATCTCTCACAGAGCCAATGCCTAGCCCCTACAAGGAAGGGAGCCCACTTATACCATGGCATACAGATAGATGGCTCTAGTCAAAGAAATCCAATACGGTGGACTGCGGTAGCTTTCCAGGCAGCAACGGAGACCATCTGGCAGGAAACCAGAGCCCACCATAGCAGCCAGTGGGCAGAGTGATGAGCTGTATGGCTTGTGATAAAGAATAAGCCAATTTCCCAATCATATGTACAGACAGTTGGACTGTATACAGAGGACTCGCTTTATAGATCACTTCATGGTGGGAGAAAAAATGAACTGTATTGTATCGGCCCTTGTGGGGTCAAGCAATGTGGCAGGAATTGCAGAAATTAGGCCATCTAAAGGACATTACAGTTTATCACGTCATCGGACATGCACCTCTAACATATCTTAGAAATGATGGAGCTGATGCATTGGCTAAAGTCAGATGGTTGAGCACTGCTCCTGTGAAAGACTTTAGCAGGTCAGGCGCTGTGGCTCACACCTGCAATCCCAGCACTTTGGGAGGCCGAGGAGAGAGGATGGAGGAGACAGGATGGCCTGAGCCCAGGGGTTCGAGACCAGCTTGGACATCTTGGTGAGACCTCGTCTCTACAATCAATCAAAAAATTAGTCAGGCACGGTAGCATGTCCCGATAGTTGCAGCTACTTGGAAGGCTGAGGTGGAGGGATCGCCTGAGCCCAGCAGGTCGAGGCCGTAGTGGCCCTGAGAGTGCCACTGCACCGTAGCCTGGGCAAGAGTGAGACTCCAACTCAAAAAAGACAAAGAGAAAGACTTTGCCAGTTGATTACTTCAGAGACGGTTGCACACCGGACACAAGTCAATGTGGGCCACAGCAAAGGCTTGAAATTTGGCCCTGAATGGTGAAGGTCTATTGTCTGCTTGGAGGTGAAAGCACTCGTATTCTAAAGAGAACATTTGTGTTTTCACTATGGCCAGTGCAAACCTCTCCATGACTCCTACACATCGAACTATTACACCAAAGGCTGAAAGGTATGCTGTACTAAACCAGGGAAATCAGCAGTGCCTGCTACTATCTTCTCACAGGATAAAACTTAAATTTGTATATTAGTGGAGGAAAGGTACTTGCCGATGTTGGTATCTATAACCTCTCTCTCTCACCGCCCTTTGTTGGGTTGCCACAAATCCCCTGGTAGACTGGGCCCACACTTGCACTGCTGGACCCTTTGAAGAAGTGGTGGTCGTCTTTAGTGACGGGACGGAGGACCACCCTCGTCCTCTTTTGTACTGCCTGCACTTTGCTTATAAGTTGTTGCAGCTTGTATTGTTGTTGTGGCATTTAGATGTAATATTCCTCCCTCCTCACCCAGGGACCTTCACAGAAGAATCAAATCGCATAGATTGCACGGAGAGAAACCCTGAAGGGGCGGAGTGTGAAGAAAATGAAATCAGTGAGACTTTCCTGCCTGGCTAGAAGAAGATAGCACTCCCTGATGACCCTGGCCCCGCTGGAACAAGGTAGTGCTCCCTTATGATTAAGCAAGCTAATGTAACCTGTTACATGCAACCATGAGCTCATGATCTGGCCCGCAAGCCCCTACTGTTTAAGTCTGCATAACAACAGACCTAGATAGACAACAGTGCAGAGACCTTTCCCTATGTGGTTGTTGGCCACCAGGATTAAAGTGTTGCTATGAACCTGGCTCCTCAATTGTTCTTTGGCCTGTCTGGATCCAGTGTGAACCTGCCTGGAGTAGAGCTCCTCTAGAACACCAGGTATGATGGCTTGCGCCTATGGCTCCAGCTACTTAAGGCTTGCCTGAGCCAATCGGGTGGAGGCATCAATGAGACTTGATGTGCCACTGCACTCCAGCCTGGGGGACACAGAGAGACTCCAACTCAAAAGAAAAAAAAAAGGCAAAATGGACATTTCACAAAACTACTTGAATATTGGATGATATTAAGACATTGTTATCATTTCTTAAAAGAGTAAGCATAATTTTACTTTTTTTTAGAGTCTTTTTTGAGATAGCTTATAAAATTTTGCAATGAATATTTATAATGAAATGTTTGAGACTTGCTTAAAAATAATTCAGTTCGGGGATTAGGGAGGGGACATTAGGATAGGTAGGGTTATAAATGAAGTAAGTTTAGCCCCAAAATGGGTACTTTTTGAAGCTGGTAATAGGCACATGGGAGTTCATTACATTATTCTACTTTCAAAAATGTTTGAACATTTTCATAATAAAAGTTTGGTTCTTAAAAAAATAGAAAATGAATATAATTGCGCCAAAGTTCAGCAAAGAGGGCAAGTGGCTTTAACAGATGAGCCAACGCTGTATTCTCTATTGGAAATAGGGTCTGTGGTTCACTGTCTTTGTTTCTGTTATGTTTTCCAGTTTTATTGAGATATAATTGACAAATAAGTGCATAAATGTAAGGGGTACAATGTGATGATTTGATATAGTATCCACTGTAAAATGAATACAGCAAACAAGTTAGTTAGCAAAGCTATTACAGACACATAGATCAATGGGACAGAATCAAAAGCTCACAACTAAGCTCATGCATGGCAGAATCAAAAGCTCAAAACTAAGCTCATGCATGGCGGTCAACTAATATTTAACAAGAGTGCCAAGAACACACAAGAGGAAAAGGACAGTCTCTTCAATAAATTGTGTTGGGAAAACTGGATATCCACATGCAAAAAAAAACAAAAAGGAAAGAAAAGAAAATGCACTCCCAATTTATAGCACTCACAAAATTTAACTCTAAATGGGTTAAAGACTTAAATGTAAGACCTGAAAATGTAAAACTCTTAGAAGAAAACACAAGGAAAAAGCTCCTTGACATTGGCTTTGGCAATGGTATTCTGGACATGACGCCAAAAGCACAAGCAACAAAAGCAAAAACAAGTAGGACTCCATCTTTGTTTTTCTTTTGGGGGGGCAAATACTGACTTTTTATTGATACATAATAATTGCACATATTTTGGGGAACCTATGATATTTTGCTGCATGCAATACAATGTGCAATGATCAAATCAGGATAATTAGGATATTCATCATCTCAAACATGTATTATTTCTTTGTATCAGAAACATTTCTAATCTAGCTATTTTGACGCATACAATATGCTGCTGTTAACTGTAGTCACTCCACTGTGCTATCAAACAGTAGACGAATTCCTTCTATCTAACAATATATCTGCACCTATTAACCAACCTCTTTCTTTATCCCCACCCCACACTTCCCATCCTCTGGTAACCACCATTCTATTCTCCAACTTTGCCCATCGTTGTCTTTGAATTCCTTCCTTCCTCAGATTTTCCCACCCCTGCCACTATCGTCCCAAGGGCTCAGGAGTGTTAGTTGGGGGTGGAGGGGACGAATTAGACTGCATTAATGAGCAGAGGGTGCTGACAAAGGCACATTTAGCAATTTTAAAAAGTTAATAAAAAGTTACAGAGCCTTAAGACACCCCATGCAGTGCCCTGGGTCCAGAAAGAAACAATGACTAAACATAAGTGATGCACAGCAGTTCCCAGTATCACCTTCTGTTCACCATCTTTGTCCTAGTGAAAACATTACATGGGGTATGGAACCAGACTTTAGTTTTGATTTGAAAGTTGATGAGTGAAAGACTGGAGTGGACATGTGCCACAGAAAAATGTTTTTAGATTGCTTACAATTCTACACACACACACACACACACACACACACACACACACACACACACACACACACACACAAACTTAATACTACATGCTTTTGCATCTATGATTCTCTCCATTTTTGAAAACCTCCTCAAAAACCCTCAGCTCCTGTCCTTGGCAAAATCTCATTTTTCCTTGTGAACCCCTGCTTACCACTTGTTCCTTTATGTCCCTATCTAACTTGGCAATTAGCATCTCAAAGCCTGATTCAGGTGCCCTGACTCCCAATGGCCACAGCACGTGCCTTGCTACACAGATCCCACTGCAAAAGCCTCCTTGATTGAATACATTCCTGAGAAAGCCCAACTAAATTATTGAGAGAGCTGCTAAGAATAATACTTTCTATTATTGTCTGAAGGTAACTAAAACTAACCAAGTACTGGCTACTTGAGACTCTTGGTGAATTTACGTTAAGACAAAAACTTCTTCATTGAGAAACAGCTATGTCCAGCATGTTGACCAATGTAAATATTGTCCTGAAATCTTGCTTACAATATCAGCTCACACTGGGAAAAAGTTCATTTAGCAGTTAGACTTCAGTTCTCTGTGTTATGAGCACAACTTAATGCCCCTTTACAGAACCATGTCTACCCACTCACCCCAAGGAAATCAGCAAACAATACGGCTTTTCATCCCACTGCCCTAGGACAGAAACATGTCAATTGTGTCACAAAAAACCCAGGGTGAAAATGCCAAGCACCACATGCCTAACAGCTGGAACCACTTAAGTACAATTGTTTCAACCCAACCGACAAAAAGAGTATGGACAAAGTAACTAACTTATAATGGGAGAGTGTTTTCCATTTCAAAAAGCACTTTGTGTCTCATTTTCATCTTTAATGTGAACTTACAGACAGCATGAATCACTGGGAAATGTCGAAAAGTACATACTTAATACATTTAAATTTTAAATTAAATTTCTTATATCCAAATGCGCACTGAAAAAGTTAAACCGCCGCCATTCTTTTTGGTTTAAATGAGCCTAGTCGCAGACCCCCAGGGCAAAAAAGCAGCCTGCAATGGTGGGGGGAAGGTTTTTCCAAACCAAGTGTGGTTAGACTACTTGAGAGAGGCACAAATAAGAAACAAACAGGGTTATTCTATAAATGCAAATAGCTGTATTATGAAGACAATGAAACTTGCAAAAGCAAAGTCCTGGGTGGGAGGCAGTGGAAACTTAAAATAATTTACCATAAAGAATGGAAAAGCAACAAACATTTACTGAGTGTCTGCAAATTTTGAGGCTTTTTACTGAGGCTATTTGCATTTTAAAAAAAAAAACGCAATATGCAGGGCAAGGTGGCTCACACCTATAATCCTAGCACTTTAGGAGGCTGAAGTAAGAGGACTGCCTAAGCTCATGGGTTCGAGACCAGGCTGGGCAACTTGGCGAGACCTCATCTCTACAATAAATTAAAAAATTAGCCAGGCATGGTAGCAGTTGCCTGTAGTTCCAACTACTTGGAAGGCTGAGGTGGAAGAATCGCCTGAGCCCAGCAGGTCGAGGCTGCAGTGGCCGTGAGTGTACCACTGCCCTCCAGCCTGGGTGACAGAGAGAGACTACAACTAAAAAAAAAAAAAAAAAAAAAAAAAACAAAATTAATATGACCGTCATGTAATACAACCATCCCTTTTTTTGCTTTTTCTCTTTTTTTTTTTTTTCACATTTATGAAACAGACAAGGAAATTACAAGAGACTTAATTTGGCTTAATGTCACACAGTCAGCAAGTGATGGAACCAAGATTGGAACCCACATCTGCTGGAGTCCATAACCTCTGCTCTTTCTGTTACTTTTGGCTGCTTAGTTTAGAGAGAAATTGGGGGCAAAAGTCATGAAGTTGCAAAGTTTCACGAGATGGCCTCATGGTTAGGGACTGGGCAGCTAGAAAAAGTTGGAAACTGAAAAAGGCCTAATGAAAGAAAAACTTTAAAAAGAAGCCCAGGAAATAGCCAAGTCAGGACACAATCAAGATGGAGTTTAATTAATTTCAGCCTAGAACCCCAAAGTGGACTGGGGGCCTAATCCATTTTCATGGTACTTTTTACAGTTTACAAGGCATTTTTATTCTAGTTATCTCATTAAATTTAGTGAAGATTAATACTGTTCAATCTTCATTTGAGAAAAAAATGAATTTTGGTTCATATTAACTTGTCTAATATCATACAGTAAAAATGCCAGAACAAAACTCCAAGTCCTACTGGGAACGAGAGGATTGCCTGAGGCCAGGGGTTCGAGACTAGCCTGGGCAACTTGGTGAGACTTTGTCTCTACAATAAATTTAAAAATTAGCCGGGTGTGGTGACGAGCGCCTGTAGTTCCTTCCAGCTACTTGGAAGACTGAGGCAGAAGAATCACCTGAGCCCACCAGGTCAAGGCTGTAGTAACTGTGATCATGCCACTGAACTCCAGCCTAGGTGACAGAGTGAGACTCCAATTAAAAACAAACAAAAAACCTCCAAATCCTAATTGCAGATGTTTTCCAATAATGCCCAGAGCCAGAGAAATGACACTGGCTTGAAACTGAAATAGAAACAAAAGGATCAGCAAATAGATTAGGGACAATTCAAAGGTAATAGAGATGAGTCAATGTTTTCAACTTGATCCAGTTAATGTCTGAGAGACTACAGGAAATTTCCTTTTTCTTTTCTTTTTTTTTTGAGTCAGAGTCTCACTCTGTATCATACAGCCTTGATCTACTGGACTCAGGTGATCCTTCTGCCTCAGCCTTGCAAGTAGCTGGAACTGCAGGTGTGTGCCACCATGCCCAGCTAGTTTTTTGATTTATTGTAGAGAGGAGGGCTTGCCATGTTGCCCAGGCTGGTCTCAAACCCATGGGCTTAGGCAATCCTCTTGCCTCTGCCTCACAAAGTGCTGGGATTACAGGCGGGAGCCACCGTGCCCGGCTTCTACAGGAAATTTCTACCTGAGATTACTTTCCAACATTTAGAATTGGTTGGGACTGGTCCGATGACAGGGTTACCAGAATTTACCAGCCTTAGTGTCAGAATACAATCCCCCACTCTTAAACTTGACTGGCTTAAAACAAAACAGTTGAGTACTTTCCATTTTAAATCCTGGCATGTCTTTCAAAGAAAAAGTAGCTCTTAAGTCTGCCACACCAAAGGCCTTGTCAAACCCTCAGTCTCTGGGGAGAAGGGTGCTTCTTAACAATCTGGAGATAGATATCGAAGTTCCACCGTGGCAACTGAAGGATACTACTATATTACACTAATTCCTTAATTTGAACATCAAAAATTACAGGAAAAAAAATTAAGCATTTATCTGCCTTTCCAGAAGGAATCATATTTCAATGTCATTCAAAAGTCACTGCTAACGGGAAAATTTTTTACATATTTTTTACAAAATATGCCAGCTAATAAATGTAGAAAGAATGACAGAAACAAACAACCAACAAAACAAAGTAAAACATTGCTTTGAGCTGGGCACAGTGGCTCACGTCTGTAGTCCCAGCACTTTGGGAGGCGAGACTAGGTTATAAACCAAGGTTCTGGGAATGGGGTTTTCTAACATTTCTCATGTTTGATTCAAAGTTGTTTATGTAAACGTACCAAGGTAGCTTCTAGTGTTGTAATTTTCCATTCTGCTTAAGGAACTTAGGCTGGGGTGCGGTGAAGGATTATTAAGTGATCTTGAGCCAGGCTCTTGTTAACTTAGCCTTGGGGTGGTGAGGGGTTATGGAATATAAACTCTGAGTAAGTGGTACTGCCTTTGAGCAGGTTTTGGTAATGACACTTCCTGTCTCCCTGTGACCTGGTTGCAGAAACAAACTCCCCTTTCTCCAGTTTTCTGCCTCTTGTCTTCAATTGACCGCAAGAGAAGCAGCTTGACTAATTTATCCGGGAGCAACGTGAGGAACCCAGGATCTTGACCCAGAAGGTCGAGGCTGCCATGAGCCGTGATTGCGCCACTGCACTCCCGCCTAGACAACAGAGTGAGACTCCGACTCAAAATAAAAATTTTAAAATGCTACCATTTTACAACCCTTCATTTGTAACTTATTCAGGCTGAGAGCATCAATGAATGTGAAAACCAGTACGTGAAAGGTTGATGGTCAGGCGAATGGCTGACAAGGCCAAAGCATCACCCATAACTTGACTGTTGCTTACAAGGGGAAAAGCTTCACTTGACAGACAAAATCTGGCTATCATCTCCTTAACACCAGTTATGGATCTTGGCATGCCAGCAGAGCAATAACCAGACATCCCTTGCCTGCTGATGTTTACAATGTGAAATATATAGCTTCTTTTATAAAATCTTGTTAAAAAATGTATAACCTACTCAATAACAAAAAGACAACCCAGCTGTCAAAATGAACAAGGGGTCTGAATAGGTATTTCTCCAAAGAAAATATACCATTGGCCAATGAGTACGTGAAAAAATGCTCAACATCATTCGCTGTAAGAAAAATGCAAATTCACATCACCAAGATACCACTTCACACTCATGAGGATGGCTATAAATCAGAAAGTTAGAAACAAGTGTTGGTGAGGAGGAGTGGGAGAAATCGGAACCTTCGTACATTGCTGGTGGGAATGCAAGATGGTGCAGCCACTTTGGAAAACAATCTTGACAGTTCTTCAAAATGATAAACATACAGTAATTACCATAGGACCCAGCAATTCCACTCCTAGTCGTATAAAAAGCAGACAGTCACACAAAAACTAGTTCATAGTAACATTATTCATGACAGCCAACGAGTAGAGACAACCTGGATGTCCATCAGATTGTGAACAAAATGTGCAATATCCATACAATGAAATAGTATTCATATACGAATACAGTTCTGATACATGCTGCAACATTGGGTGAACCTTGAAAACATTATGCTAAGTGAAAAAAGCCAGTCACAAAAGATCACATATGATTCCATTTATGTTAATAGCCTAGAACAAGGCGGCTCTCGTGGAGACAGCTAGCACGAGGCTGAGGAGAAGCTGGCCGTCATGCCCTGTGCTGCCCAGACTAGCAAAAGATACAGTCAGGATGGCCAAAGCTGACCCCAAGAAACCAAAGGACATGATGTCTGCTTATGCCTTCTTTGTACAGACATGCAGAGAATAATACCAGAAGAAAAACTCAGAGGTCCCTGTCAATTTTGAAGAATTTTCCAAAAAGAGCTCTGAGACGTGGAAGTTACAATGTCTGGGAAAGAGACGTCTAAATTTGATGAAACGGCAAAGGCAGATCAAGTGCACTATGATCGGGAAACGAAGGATTATGGACCAGCTAAGGGAGGCAAGAAGGAACCTTCTGCCCCCAAGAGGCGCCCATCTGGATTCTTCCTGTTCTGTTCAGAATTCCGCCGCAAGATCAAATCTACAAACGCTAGCATCTCTATTGCAGATGTGGCCAAATAGCTGGGTGAGATGTGGAGTAAGTTGAGTGACAGTGAAAAGCAGCTTCACATCACTGAGGCACTGAAGCTGGCGGAGAAGTACAAGAAGGAAGCTGCTAACTGTAAGTCTAAAGGAAAGTTTGATGATGCAAAGGGTCCTTTCTGCTAGGACCAGGAAAAGGTGGAAGAAGATGAGAAGGGAGAGGAGGAGGAGGAGGAAGAATAAAAACTGTTTATCTAAAAAAGAAAAAAAGTCTAGAACAGACAAATCCATAGAGACAGAAAGTAGACAACTGGGTGCCAGGGTCCGGGGGAGAGAGGAATGCTGAGTGACAGCTAAAGGGTAGGAATTTGTCTTGGAGTGATAAAAAATATTCCGGAAGTAGTGTTGGTTGCCCAACTCTCTGAATGTAATAAAAATTGCTGAAGTGTATACTTTATAAGAGTGAAATATTATACATGCGAGTTAGATCTCAATAAGGCTGTTACTTAAAAAATCAAGAAGCTGAAACAGGTATATACGACAAGGAAAGTGGTATGAATATATACACATAGGTTTGTACATTTGAGAATATCTCTGTAAGGAGATTTTTTTTTAATTAAGAAGAATGACTAGCTCTGGAGAGGGAATTAGAGGACTGGAGAGCAAGGTGGGACAAAAACATCACTTTTCATTGCCTTTTTTTTTTTTGAGTTGCTGCCCTGGCTGGAGTGCAGTGGCACGCTCATGGCTACCCCAGCATCGGCCTTCTGGGCTCCGGCAATCATTCCACCTCAGCCTTCCAAGTAGCCAGAACTACAGGCGCGAGCTACCACCCCCGCTAATTTTTGATTTATTGTAGAGACAAGGTCTTGCCAAGTTGCCCAGGCTTTCTCAAACCCACGGGCTCGGGCAATCCCCTCACTTTGGCCTCCCAAAGTGCTGGGATTACAGGCTTGAGTCACCAAATATTGGGGAAATTTTATACAGACCGGGCATAATTTGATAGTAGGGAAGTATTATTAATTTTGTTATGTGTCATAATAGTATAATGGTGATGTAGAAAAAAGTGTTCCTAGCCGGGCTCGGTGGCTCAGCCTGTAATCCCGCGCCTTTGGGAGACTGAGGTGAGTGGATTGCCTGAGCCCGCGGGTTCAAGACCCGCCTGGGCAGGCGAGACCTCATCTCTACAATAAATCAAAAAATCAGCTGGATGTGGTAGTGCGTGCCTGTAGTTCCAGCTACTTGGAAGGCTGAGGCGGAAGGATCGCCGGAGCCCAGCAGGTTGAGGCTGCGGTGGCTGGGAGCGGCCACTGCACTCCAGTCTGGGTGACAGTGAGACTCTAACTCAAAAAAAAAGAAAAAAATGTTCTTTTTTAGTATATGTATAAAATTTTAGTGATAAAATGTCATGAAGATTGTAATTTACTCTGGCTACTTCAGCAAAGGGAAACTGATGTGACAAATATGAAAAATGTTAAATTGTTACTTTTTTAAAATCAGGTTCTCACTGTGTCACCCAAACTGGAGTGCAGTGGCACAATCCCGGCTCACCGTAATCTCGACCTCTTGGGCTCAGGCAATCTTCCCACCTCAGCCTCCCAAGTAGCTGGGACTACAGGCATGCGCCAACATGCCTGACTAAGTTTTTTTATTTTTTGTAAAGATGAGTTCTCGCTATGTTGCCCAGACTGGTCTCAAAATTTAAAAAAAAGATTTTTACCTGAGGGCAAACAGTTAAGAAATCTGGTCTTTAGGGCCTGAGAACCAAGTTTTTTCACAAGCAATGCACTAGTGAGCTCCGTAAAAGGCAGGGACCATGGCTGATGTCACTCTTCATTGTGTCCCCAGCACCCATAGCCTAGAAGAGGCACTGACATCACAGGGAAGAAGAATGGAGGGAGGAAAGAAAGAAAGTGGTACCCAATGCGGCGTAGTATAAAAAGCACCGAACCAGGTGTCAGATACCTTAATTCAAGTTCTAGCCTTTACTGTACTTATCATCTGAGTGAACTTTGACATGCCCCTTGGTTGTGTCAGTTCCCTCATTTGTGATACAGGGGTTCATCTTATCTCCCGCCTAAGCTACCCAGGGCTGGTGCGTCTACATGAGATGGCGTGGGAGCAAGCCTTGCTGTTTCCCTCTCCCAAACAGGTCTGGGATCCACAACTCACATCCACACACCATCGTCCCCTCTCACTTGGACCCTGGCAACACGTCTCTAGCCCTGGAATTCACTTCTCTGCCTCCTCCCCACCCCAAAAAGTCCTCTACCTGGGATGTAGCATAATTTTTTAAAAAGTTTTTGAGATGAGACTTTCCAGGAAATTTTTAAGCACAAACAGAACAGTGCAATGAACCCCCACACACCCACGAACTCACTCCAACATTATCCACGTGCTCTGGTTCTCGTTTCATCTGATCCACACGTGTGCAGGTTTATTTTCTTTCTTAGAGTATTCTGTTTTTAAGTCAGAGTCTCACTGTCGCCCAGCTTGGAGTGCAGTGGCACACTCACGACCACAGCAGCCTCAACCGGCTGAGCTCAGGTGATCCTTCCGCCTCTGCCTTCCAAGTAGTTGGAACCATCATGCCCAGCTAACTTTTTTTTACTTATTGTAGAAGCAAGGTTTCACCAAGTTGCCCAGACTGGTCTTGAACCCCTGGGTGGACTCAGGCAATCCTCTCACCTCTGCCTCCTGATGTGCTGGAACTACAGGGGTGAGCCACTGGCCCGACTCTTGGAGTATTTCAAATGATATGACAGACATCAAATTATCTCACCTGTCAATATGTCCACATATATCTCTTCTAGAAAAGCAGTTTGTCTCAAAGACAACTTTTGATGGCCAGCTTGTTTAAATCAGGAGCCGACAAAGTCCTCCCTTGCATTCGGTGATTATGTCCCTGAAGTCCCTCTAGCCTACACCAGATCTCCCTCCTGGTCTTTCCCCCATGCCACCTATTTGTTGAAGAAAACAACAATCTTGTAAAATAAATCCCATTGCTCAACTACTCAGAAATCTCTCAGGTTTCCCAGTTTTGTAGAATACAATTTTTATTTTTTTTGAATTGGAGTCTCACTCTGTCGCCCAGGTGACAGTGCAGTGGCACGCTCCCGGTCACCATAGCCTCGACCTGCTGGGCATAGGCAATCCTTCTGCTTCACAGTCCTCCAAGTAGCTGGAACTACAGGCACGTGCCACCACACCCAGCTAATTTTTTGATTTATTATAGAGATGCGGTCTCGCTAAGTTGCCCAGCCTGGTCTCCAACCCATAGGCTTAGGCAATCCTCTCACCTCAGCCTCCCAAAGTACTGGGATTATAGGCGTGAGCCACCGGGCCCGGACAGGATACAATTTTTTTTTTTGAGTTGGAGTCTCACTCTGTCGCCCAGACTGGAGTGCAGTGG